>NC_068558.1:34496287-34799318 GCF_022201045.2 Citrus sinensis | reverse complement strand
CAGCAGTTAAGCAGGTTGCTGAACTGTCTTGTGTATATTGTAGTGAAGAACATAACTTTGATAACTGCCCTAGAAATCCAGCATCAGTAAATTATGTGGGTAATTTCAACCGACAGCTTCAAAACAACCCATATTCAAATACTTACCTGGATGGAAGCAACAGCCAAATTTCTCATGGAGCGGTCAAAATCGAAATGCTCCAGCATTGAATGGACAGAATAGGAACATTCAACCACCTGGTTTTCATCAGCAAAGTCAAGGGCAAAAACACACCAGCCAAGATCCAATCACTTCATTGGAAGCACTGATTAAGGAATACATTGCAAAGAATGAAGCAATTGTGTAGAGTCAAGCTGTATCCTTGAGAAACCTGGATAACCAAATAGGACAGCTTGCTACAGCAATGAGTAGCAGAACTCAAGGAAGCTTACCCAGCAACACAGAAGATCCAAAAAGAGAGGGAAATCAACACTGCAAGGTAATCAACTTAAGATCTGGAAAGAATGTTGATATCCCTGTTGATATAACTAAAAAAGGGCTGGAACTTAATTCCTCACAAAAACCACCTCAAGATGAAAGTATGTTACAATAACCCAGCCATCAAGACACTGGTGTTAGGGTTCAAGCTGCAGCAACTATGGAAGGAAATCAACCAGTTAATGCTGAAAAAAAAGTTGCAACACCGGTGGTAACAACCTACGACAAACCAAACGAACAGAGTTTGGTACCCCCTGAGGCTACCCAGCTGTTTAGGCACCTACCTCATTTTCCACGAAGATTCTAGAAGCAAAAACAAGACAAGCAGTTCAGCAAATTCCTGAAAGTGCTAAAGTAATTACACATCAACATACCTTTTGTGGAAGCTTTGGAGCAAATCCCTAATTATGTGAAATTTCTAAAAGACATTTTGGCAAGAAAGAGAAAGTTGGGAGAATTTGAAACTGTTGCTTTAACACAGGAAAACAGTCATATGCTCCAAAGTAAGATTCCTAAAAAATTAAAGGATCTACGAAGCTTTACAATACCATGTTCCATTGGAACTAAGTACAATGGCAAAGCACTTTGTGATTTGGGACCCAATATTAATCTAATGCCATTATCTGTATTTAAGCAATTGGGAGTAGAAGAATGCAGGCTAACAACAGTCACTCTGTAATTAGTTGACAGATCTCATGCATATCCTAAAGGAAAAATTGAGGATGTACTAGTGATGGTTGACAAATTCATCTTTCCAGTGGACTTCATTGTACTAGACTTTGAGGCTAATAAAGAGGTTCCCATTATACTTAGAAGACATTTCCTAACAACTGGGAAGACTCTGATAGATGTATAAAAAGGAGAGCTAACAATGAGAGTGAATGATCAACAAGTCACATTCAATGTGTTAGAAGCTATAAAGAACCCTGATGAGGCAGAAGAGATGTGTGATGTCTATTTTTTCTAATATGGTGGAGCAAACATTGGAAGTATTCATGGATGATTTCTCAATTTTTGGAGAGACATATGCTGATTGTTTACACAACTTAGAAAAAGTTCTTAAAAGATGTAAGATGACCAATTTAGTACTCAACTGGAAAAAATGCCATTTCATGGTGCAAGAAGGCATAGTGCTGGGTCATAAGGTGTCCAAGAATGGTATTGAAGTAGATAGAAGTGATAGATAAACTACCACCTCCCACTTCAATCAAGGGAATTAAGAGTTTTTTGGGGCATGCCGGATTTTATAGAAGATTCATTAAAGATTTTTCCAAGTTAGCTAAACCATTATGCTCATTGCTGGAACATGACAAGCCTTTTCATTTTGATAAAGACTGTCTTCAAGCCTTTGGAGAGTTAAAGAGAGCTTTGATCACTACACCAGTGATTATATCACCAGATTGGACTTTACCATTTGAACTGATGTGTGATGCCAGTGACCATTCCATTGGAGCAGTATTAGGGCAGAGGAAGGACAAGATTTTTCATTCCATATACTATGCCAGCAAAACTCTTACTCAAACTCAAATTAATTACACCACCACAGAAAAAGAGTTGCTAGTAGTAGTATTTACTTTTAATAAATTCAGAGCTTATTTGGTGGGCACTAAAGTGACAGTGTACACAGACCATGCAGCCATCAAGTATTTAATCTCAACGAAGGATGTTAAACCAAGATTAATAAGATGGATCTTATTACTTCAAGAGTTTGATCTGAAAATTAAAGATAGAAAGGGGACTGAAAATCAAGTAGCAGACCACCTGTCGAGGCTGGAAGCAGACACAAGCACATTAACAAGAAAGGACATCACTGAAACTTTTCCTGATGAATAACTGTTAGTAATACAGCAAGCACACACGACGATTTTGCTAACTATTTAGTAAGTGGATTGCTACCACCTGAGTTGAAATTTCAGGAGAAAAAAAAATTTCTTCATGATATTAGAAGCTACCAGTGGAATGACCTATATTTATATAAGTTATGCTCATATCAAGTAATACAAAGATGTGCTTCAGAGGGAGAGATTACCCATATACTAGAATCATGTCATGCTGCAGCATATAGAGGACATTTTGGTGGTCACAGAACAACTGCAAAAGTTCTGCAATCAGGTTATTACTGGCCTTCTATTTTTAAAGATGCTTATTAATTTGCTAAATGTTGTGATAAGTGTTAAAGGACAGGGAACATAACTCAAAGACATGAAATACCGCTGACAAACATTTTAGAAGTGGAAGTTTTTTATGTATAGGGAATAAATTTCATGGGTCCTTTTCCACAATCCTTTGGGAACTTATATATCCTTGTTACTGTGGATTATGTCTCCAAATAGGTAGAAGCTACAACATTGCGTACTAATGATGCTCGAGCAGTAGTGGACTTTCTTCAGAAAAATATTTTTTCCAGATTTGGCACTCCAAGAGCAATTATTAGTGATGAAGGTACACATTTTTGCAACAAAGTATTTGTTAGAGCTATGGTAAAATATGGAATCAGGCATAAAGTAGCAACAGCATACCACCCACAATCTAATGGCCAAGCAGAAGTGTCTAATAGATAGATTAAGACAATCTTAGAAAAAGTGGTGAATCCATCAAAGAATGATTAGTCCTTGCACTTACACGACTCCTTATAGGCTTATAAAACAACATACAAAACACCACTTGGCATGTCTCCCTACCGAATTGTGTATGGGAAAGCTTGTCACTTGCCATTTGAGCTAGAGCATAAAACTTACTAGCCACTGAAGCAATTAAATTGGGATATACATGCTGCAGCAAAGCAAAAGAAGCTTCAATTATGTGAGCTTGATGAATTACGACTGTTCTCATATGAAAATGCGAGAATCTATAAAGAGATGACAAAACACTGGCATGACAAGCATATCCAACACAGGAAATTAAGCCATGGTCAACTAGTGTTGCTCCATAAAACCAGGTTAATACTATTTCTAGGAAAACTAAAATCTCGATGGTCTAGACCATTCAAACTGCTCAGAATTTATCCTCATGGGGCTGTTGATCTCCTAGATGAAAAGATAGGCCAAGAATTTAAAGTCAATGGGCACAGAGTTAAGCATTATATACACTCAACTGCAGATTGTTCAAAAGAGGTCTTACTCCTTAAAGAACCAAGTTATTGAGCAGTCAAAGAAGGTCAGGCTGAAGGACCCTAAATTAAGCGCTCAATAAGAGGCAACCCATTGTGGGGGCAATCACTTCAACTGAGCTTGACCCTCTCTGGTTTTTTTGAAAGCTCTTCCTTTTATCTCATTTTAATTTTGTTATTCACTTATTGTTATTTATTTTTGTTTTTCTATTTCTTTTATGATTTCAGATTTTTGCACCTTTATTTTTGTTGTCATTTTATATCTTAATTTTTAATTGCTTAGGATTGGTTTTATTTGTTTTTTAAATTTTGAGTGAAATGTGTGTGACAAATGGATTCTATACTGATAATTGGGGTTATATTGATAAAGTGTATAGGCAAGCCACGTGTCAGCAACTATTGGAGACGAGTATGTAACCGTTGTTAGAGCAAACAATTGGGTGCTGCAGCAACCAATATTACAGTTACAGTAACTTATAGATGGAGCTTCTTACTTACCGTTGGAGATAAAATATGACAGATGGATTAATGGATTTGGATAGAAATTAAGGAAGAAAAATCCCCGAAATTAATGCACTAATTTCTTTTGCCTATTTTTAGGGGATATGCCTAATAAATTTAAAGTATATTCTTCCCTAATTTATCTCTCTTTACCGGATTTATTTTCATGAAATTTCAACTATAAAAGGGAGTTAATGTGCTTAGTGACCTACGACATTATGTCCCATCTCCTTCGCAATCACAACTCCAATACTTCTTAACTTCTTCTCGTTTTACTCTTGTGCATCTTACCGTCAAATTCTTACTGTTGTAGCAATGCCTAGGTATAAAAAGACAGCTAGCTGACTCAAAGATCCTTCACGCTTCCAAAGTTACCACGCGGAAGAAAAATATAAAGAATTCATTGAACTGCGCAAGATTCTAGAGGAAAAAAGGGTTTCAATTCCCACCTCAACCCACAGGAATTGTGCAAACAGTACACAATACTGCAGCAGAGCGTGGGTGGCTAGAGTTTTGCAACCACCCTCGAGATCCTGTGCTGCCAATAGTAAAAGAATTTTACACCAATTTGGTAAGCCATGGTCAGCACAACATTTGGGTAAGAAACTCACTTATTCCATTAGACTGTTGAGTTATAAATGCTTTTTATAATTTACCTGCTGAAATTAATTGTGAGTATGCCAAGTTGCTTGAAAAATTGACCCCACAAAGATGGAACACAATTTTCACAAAACTTATAATAGAGGTGTATTGTGGGCTAATGAGGAAGTGCATGTAATTAACAGGATAGATTTAAAACTCATTGCTAAGATGTGGGTGAAATTTCTGAAATCCTAGCTTATGCCAACCACCCGCACCACTACTATTTCACAAGAAATGTTGGTACTATTGTATGCTATTGTTAGAGGGCTACCCATAGATGTGGGAAGCATTATCGAAAAAGAAATCCAAGATTGTGCCATGAAATACCACAAAGCTGCTGCCTTGCTATTTCTTTCACTCATCACCAGCATTTGTGTAGTATCAGGCGTTCGTCTTAAAGCAAATGATGAACATGTCAAGAATGATGGTGCCCTTACTGCACGCACCATTGAGAGAATTGCTAGTGAAATTGCTGGAACAACAACTGAACCGGCTGCTGTAACAGGGGCGAGACAAGCTATTGGGCTAGAACGGAGAATACAAGCACTGAGCACTAACATCACTCAATGTGCTGAAGCTCAGGAGAGGGAAAATAAAAGGTTCTGGAGCTATTTGCGACACCTGGACAACCAGCTCCACCAATTTGCTGTATACATGAAGAGTAACCACAGAAACTTCCCTGATTCCTTGCTCCAGCAATATAATTTTGACACCCACACAATAGAGGCTCCAGCAGAATTCAGTGAGGAAGTTACTGACCAGATAAACCAGAGGAGGAAGCTGTAGCAGCTCAGCACGCAGAGGAGGAAACAGATGCTGATGACAAGTCAAACCAGCCCAAAGAAGAGGATGTCCAATCTGCAACTGACGGTTCCCCAATAGAGGCAGAAGAAGAGCCTGAAGAAGAACCTGAGAAACCCCCAGTCAAAACCTCTTCCAAGTCTAAAAAAAAACACATTATCCAAGAAGATGAAAATGAAGATGAATCTGCAGAAGAACCTCCTATTTCAGTCCTTTCTAGAAGGGCAAAGAGAAAGTAATCACTCCTCCTACGTCGGATAATGAAGCCGTACTAATTAATGCAGAGCTGGAGGCTATAGTGGCTAGAGTCACGCGTACACTAGCCTAGGCAAAGCATCTACTTGACATCATTGCTGCGATCACGGCTGAGGGACAGGAAGCCGAGGCCCCAATTCTAATACCTTCACAGCAAACCTCCAGCAAACCTATTATCACTAGTCCAAATAGATCCAGCAAAAGAAAGGGAGGCACTCCTAGAGGCCCTGTTGTAGCAGCCACACTAGAAATAAAAAGGACCAGATCTGTTTCATCTAAGCAGGCTGCACCAGCCCGCCACTGAAGAAGAAGAAACCATTGCCCGCTGTCTTACCACAAGAATCCCTTAAGGATCCGCTGCGAAGCGCATCCGAAAAGTGCTAAAGTGACTCCTCCATGTTGTAGCAGTGCTCAAACAATAGGGAAGTGACCCTTACCTGCTAGTTTCTTTTACTTCTTTCTGGAAAACTTTTCTTTCATTTCGCTTTAATTTCTAATTCATTCTCCATGCCCTTCATTTTATGTATGCATATTTGGTTTATGTGTTTTGTTTTGTGTGCTTGTGAGGACATAACACTACTTAAGTTTAGGGGTTGTGTTTATGCTTGTGTTATGTGTTGTGTGAAGCTCTATTATTTAATATTTATCTATGGATTTGAAAACCTAATGAAGATAAATTGAGTGCTATGCCGTATGAGAATGCCAAGTTGAGATAATTATAGATGGATGTTGAAGTTCTGTCCCGACACTTAGACTTTGGTTAAGCTTAATGAGACTGTTGTAGTAGAGCCCAGAAAACCAAATAGAGTAGAAAATATCTCAAGTTTGGGGGAAATTTTTGATGAAATGTGCCTGTTAGGAAATAAATTATGCTCCAATGGTTTAAGTTGCTAAGTAACCAGGATTGAATATGCACCCCATATGCAAACTTGAGTCCAAAGGCAATAAGAGCTATGAGCAGTGTTGAAGTAATTTTATATATAAAAAAAATGATGATGAAATAATGAAAAATAAAGAGGTCCGCTGCCTATGATACTGAGTAACCTGGTTTGTCCATGAACCTCATGTTCAGCCTTGAGTCAAAGGCATCTAAAGGTAAGACTTAGACATAGCATCCTAGATGTGTTGCTGCAGCAACACTAACATGTACTTTGAGTGAGTAATTGGGTGTCGTCAATACAAGTGATAGTCATTCACATGAAAGCTCAATGTTGCATTGAGAGGTTTAACTGAAAAAAAAAGTGTGTTTGTTGTGGCACAGTGTAAGTGTGTTTCTGAATTCTGCTCCCCCATATGTGAATATATTTGTGGTCTACCTATGAATTTATGTAAGATCTATGTAATGTTGTAACACCTCTAGAATTTGATCAAAGTGACACACACGCTTTGGACAGAATGAAGTCTAAGTCTAGAACTAAACTGCTATGGCTATTTTGCGTGATTAAGAGTGGGATATGAGGGTGGAAGAATCCTTGCAAATTTGATGACAGAGCTAAGTTATTTGTTGCATGATTGTGTGATTGAAGTGTTTGTATGATTGTCATTACTTGAGGACAAGTAATGGTTTAAGTTTAGGAGTGTGATAACTCTATGAAATGAGAGTTATTACGGCAATTCTAGACTGAAAACAAGATCACTTGGAGAGCAAATGATGTGTTTTTATTGCATTTTTGTTACATTTTGCATAAACATTCATTTTAGTTTAGTCTTAATAAGTTTTGCTTGATTTAGATTAATTTGTGATCAAATTGTGTGCAAAATCGTAGGTTTCTAGAAGCTTATGATTCGGGGAAAGAATACAGAAGCAATGGGCTGGCACAAAAGATAAAGAAGATGGCCACAAAAGAAGTGAAACCAAATCTGAAGCAGTACAGTGCTAGAGTCGTTGCTGGAGCAGCCATTGCTGTAGCAATTCTGGAACAACGATAGAGAAAACTTAGCACGGGAAATTTACAAGACTGTGATCTGCAGTTTTCTAATCTAACTCTCGCGCGCCCTAGGCTTTTGCTTACCCTAATTTTCAGTTATAAAAGGAAGTACACATCATATAAAACGGCGGCAAGGAATTAACATTGAAAAATTGGAGAGGAAAATAAGGAAACGATCAGACTCCCTAGGAACCAAATCTGCATCAGTGAAGAATCCAGCAGAGTTATCTGGATTCGATCTTCATTGATTCTCTACTTGTTTTTCTCTTTACTCTTTGATTGAACTAATGTATTTCATAACCAATATTTTGCTATTTGTTTATCTTTTGCAAAGTATGAATTAAACTTGCTTGTAGTTGAGTGACAAACAATCTAATGAGTTTTTGACTATTTTTATGAGTTGTTGTATGATTACTATAGCATTTTACTCTAGTAGCTATTATTATAACTGTTATTTCGGCTGAGCACCCATTTAATGGTTCAAGTTAAGATAGAGTCGCAAAAGGGTCTGTCTTAGTGGATATTATTAGAGTGATACTTGATTTTAATTTGAGTTTCCTGGATTAGGTTAGCTTAACTCCCATAAGGACTATACTTGAAGTTAAGATTTTTGAAGAACTGGACATAGTCATTCACCTTGTAGGGTTGGTAGAATGTTTGTTCACAATGCCATGCCTCATGTAGAATAACAATTGATCATTGTTAAGATACTTAAAGGTATGAGAAGTCCAACACGCGATAGCTGAGGATGCAAAATAATTTTGCCCAGTGCTGTAGGAATTACTGTAGCAACTGGAGTTAATCTGATAAAAAGCAATCAGCCCATAAAGAGAGTTTGATCATTCAACTACCTCATTCTCAATTGATCATTTTACGTAATTTACTTAATTTATTTTACTCTTGCAGTTATTGTTTTATTTCTTTACATGTTTTAATTTCAGTAGTAAACAACTTTACATTTATCTTAAAATCAAGATAAATAGCGCTATTGTGATTGCTGTAGCATTTCTAGTGACATCAATCCCTGTGGAGACGATCTTAAATACTCATCACTTTATTACTTGTTGTGTACACTTACATATTGGCATCAATAGCAATTGAGCTTAAAATTAACCAACAGATATCATCCTCATTCCTTTATAGTTGATCTTCTATAAAAATAACATTTTTGCTTATAACAATCTTGTGAGTAGTGAAATCCCACAGAAAATATCCTTTTACTCCATTAGCATATCCCATAAAGATACACCTCCTAGATTTTGGATTTAGCTTTGATCTTTCTTGGGCATTGTACATCACGTACACAAGATATCCAAATGCATGTAGATGGGAGTAATCAGTTGGCTTTCCAATCCACATCTCCATCGGTGTCTTTAACTCAATTATTGTTAATGGTGATCGATTTACTATATAACTAGCAGTTTTGGCTGCTTCTGCCCAGAATAAATTGGGTAGACCCGCAGTCCTTAACATATCTCTTATTCTTTTTATAACAGTTATGTTCATCCACTCTGTCACTCCATTCTGTTGGGGAGTGTATGCCACAGTGAATTGTTTTTAAATACTTTCTTACTTATAGAAAGCAAGAAACTCGCAGCCTGTATAGTCTCCATCATTATCTGTCCTCAAGCACTTGATCATTTTCCCAGATTCAAGTTCTACCCGTGCTTTGTACTATTTGAATACTGGAAACTCATCTGAATTTTTCTTAATTGGATACACCTAATGTCTCCTAGAATAATTATTAATGAAAATCACCATTTATTTTTAACCTCCCATGGATGTGTCTGGTGATTCCCAAATGTCAAAATGAACTAAGTCCAGAATGCGTTTACTTCTAACAACAGATCTACTAAACTTTAGTCTATATTGCTTAGTTATAACACAATGCTCACAAAACGATAAGTTAACCGATTTGAGCCATAGAAGCAACTTTTATTCAGAGCGAATCTTCAAACCTTATTCCCACATGTGGCCAAGCTTGAGAAGCCATATCATAGCTGACTCTTCTCCATTTGATGCGCCGCACGCATCAGTTTCCTGTAGTGTATACAGATCCTACAAATATATACAAATCTCCAAGGCATGATCATTACCCATGTATACAGATCCTCTTGGATAGGTTTATATGTGTGGAACCATTCTCTCCGAAAAGTCATATGCCAGGTAGCTCTTGAGTCTGTAAGTCAGACGTCATATAGTTGTTTTCTGCCTTCTGAAATAGTTGTTGTCTCGCTGTAGAGAATTTCGTCATCATCCAAGATACTTGCTACACACCCTTGAGCATTTGATGACTCTGGATCTCTACCCTCTCTTTTCTTCTGGTTGTTTCAACACTCTTTCTTACCGTGCCCTTTCTTACCATAATTATAGCATTTAATATTCTCTTGCTTCTTGATTTTGATCTACTATGATTGTGGCTCCCACTAGGGCCACGTTCCGTTGATCTCCTTCTCGTCACCAACAGCACTTCTGCTTGTTGCGAACTTGCTTGTTTGTCTTCCTTATTTTTTTGCTTGCTTTCCTCATCCAATTCGGAAGCTGCAACATCATAAAAAACTAAATTTTCTGCTTGGTTGTTGTTCGTCAGATTAATGATGAGTTGATCATACGAATCTAGTAGACTCTGAAGTAAAAGCTCTACACGTTCATTTTCCTTTAATTTTATGACCCAACGTTGTGAGTTGTGAAAATAGAGTCTTCAAGGTATTGATGTGGTCGGTTACTGATATTGATTCCGCCATTCGAAAAGTGTAGAGTCTTCTCTTTAAGAAGACCTTGTTGTGCAGTGACTTGGCCTCATACAATTTTGTGAGAGTATCCCATATTTCCTTTGCTGTCTTTTTCTTTGCCACACTGGATAACACCTCGTCTGCAAGTGCCAAGTGTAAATCAGCAATTGCATCGTCATCCATCTCGTTCCACTTGACGTTATCAGTCATCTCCACGAGCCTTTCTCCAATTGCTGCCAAGCAATTATTTTTTCTCAATACAACCTTCATCTTCATTTTCCACAACGAGAAATTATTTTTATTGAACTTCTCAATTTCATATTTTGCCACCATCACTTTTCACCACGGACTAACTTTGCTAAGATTGGCTCCCACCTTTTCACATGAACAGTTACTGTATAAGTGAACAATACCGTATACATGAACAGTACGTATATGTGAATAGTACTTTTTACGTGAACAGTACCCTGACTCCAAAAAATACAATTTGTAGCTCTGATATTACTGTTAGAAAATCGATGAGTGAAGCAGGCCACAGCTAAAATGAAATTAAAAGAAAATGAAAAAAAAATAAGCACACAAGAGGACACCAAAAAATTATGCAGTTTAGCTTTTAGCCTATATCCACGAGCGAAGACAGAAGGAAAATATTTCACTAGTGAAATGAGGATTACAAGTATTGTAATATTTTGGCTCACTATCCAAAATCCTCATACACACAATCTCTCACTCACTAGACTCACAATATAATTTTAAGCCCATAAAATCACTCAAGCTCTCTGCTTTTTTTTTTCCTCTCACAAATTAGATACCGAAATGAGGAGGAGCATCCTCCTTTTATAGCCAAAAATTGACTATTATTTTATTTATTTATTTATTATTATTTTTATTCTTTCTAAATAAATTGCATCGCCTTTGAATTTTTGTGCTGTTGTCAAAGTTTCTTCATTCTTCTTCTTTCTTCTTTTCTTCTTCAAGTATTGCGGCATCACAAAAATGACGGGCCACGTGAGACTTTGGGTCCACCCTCTTCTAGAAGAACGGTGCCCCATTTTTCAACACGAAGTAAAGTAAAACAAATATTTTAACTCATTCAAGTATTACAAGCTAGAAAACGCTTGATCACTTCATCGAAATAAATTGCACTCCTCACAGCGCTTTAATTTCTGCTTTTCCCTCACACTAGCACTTTATTTCTTTTGTGCTTTCTTATTTTTGTTGTACTTGAACTATCTTAGAGAAGTAGTATTTATACATGATGAGAATCCATCAACACAGAACACACTCCAATTAACAAACTGATTCCAACCACACATATGCTTATAACATATTAATCAACTTAACGATTATTTAACAGTAAATCAAGCTACATATTTGAGAAGTATCATGAGTTTTTCTGTATGTGCTATCATTGTGCTGATTTGATAGATATGCCGTACGTCTTGTGTTTTTTTTTTTTCCTCTTTTGAAGAGTAAGGCTCGCTTTATCCCTTGATTTTTTGTGTTTTCTCTTTCATTATCAATAATATGCCTCGACAACGAAGCTCATTTTGAAAAATAAAAAAAGCTATAGAAAATTATCTATAAAAATAAAAATAAAAATAAAAGAAGTAAACATGCATGACAATTAATGAAAACAATTTCTTTATTACTTTCACTCAGTCATAACATTACAATAATGAAAATAAAAATAGTTAAATACAAACATGACACGCCAATTTATTGTCTTTAAAATAAGTAAAGATGACAGAAGTACGTAGCTCTCAAGCACTGCGAGCGACTATCTTATAAAAGGGTAATTAAAGACAAAACGCTACTCTTTTGGCGGCTTGCCATGGAGGCAGCGAGCACAACAAGGGGTTCTTTTCGGTGAACTCCAGATCCAGTCGAGAAAGTACCAAAACCACAAGTGAATCCGGTAGTTGTACAAAATCAAAGGTTTCTTCAGTCTAAAGGGGACAAGCAAATGAGTTGCAAGCTGCGCCAGTGGAATCAAAAGAAAGCACTGAACCACCGTCATGGCAACAATAAATCCTTGGCCCCTATCTTTTAACATGTATGTGCTGTCGGAAAAGGCAACGCATGACGCATAAAGTGCTATCACTATCAATAGAGATGCAAACCAAATGTTTATAGATGCTAGAACCGGATCAACTGTTAGCGCCAAACACAGTGCGAGTGCAGCCGTGATGGATGTGTACATAGCTATAGTATTGAAAGCTGTGAAATATTTTAGAGTCAAAACCTTGCTACGCAAGATACTTGTACTAGTAGTAGACCGTTCGCTGTCACTGAAGCTACTGCTACCCATTTGGACTGAAGAAGCAAAGGAAGCACCGGCAACAAGTGCTGCCACGACAATGAAGGTGTTTATTCTGTTGTTAACATCATTTTTTTTAACGGACCTTTGATTGCTTGTATTTCCAGTAAACTTCAAAAGACTTTGAAAGGACGTGGGACCCGAACGAGAAAGTTGATGTTGAAATAAGACCGTTAACGTCATCATCTGCATGGATCAAGGAGAAATACAATAACTATTTTTTTTTTTTTGTTATTTAAATTGAAAACCTCAACTATATATGCAAGAGGTCACCATGTGCGTAGTCGCATACCCGATAATATTTATGTATATACATTTAGTAATTTTTTTTACAACCTCATAAACTGACTTTTATAATATTGTAAAATAGTGAAACATTGTAAACATTTCCCAAATTTGAATACCAAATTTTAATTTTAGACTTGAAGATACATATGTATATATATATATATAGAGAGAGAGAGAGAGAGAGAGAGAGAGAGAGAGCACAGGTAATTCTTCTTTAGACCATAAAGTTTGGGTTAATTTTACTTCCAAGATTATCCAAAATAGTATATTTATTTTATTTAACTTGAATATTCAAACAAATCCTCATATAACAAACGACATAGATATAGAATAATTAATTTTGTTTAATAACCATTCTGGAATTTTAAAAAATCGTCAAATGTAAAAGTTGCATTTTAAAAAGGTAATAAGATAATATTTTAAAAAGTTAATACTTAGAATTAAAAATATATATATTTATTAAGAAAAGTTAGCTAGCGACATTTATCCTGTATGTAGCCGTCTAGGAATTTCATACCATATTATATGCATTTGGTTTTGAACCCGAATCCTTCATATTCTTGTCAGTTGTTTTATAATTGTCAACTCTGAGCTGGTCAGCCTGCAAGAGCAATATGAATAAAACAATCAGTATTTGCTGAAAAAAAAAAAAAAAAAGGAAGAAGCAGAAATGTATACGCAGAGGTTAGGTTATTTATATAGTATTATAGATATCTGGTTTTGATTTGGATTTCTTCTGTTTATGGTCCTTCTGAGAAAATCAACATGAAATACACACACACACACACACACACACACATATATATATATGCATGTCTGTAAGTAAATTTTTTTTTAAAAAAGTAAATTTTCAAAAAAAAAAAAAAGAAGGAAGAAGAAGAAAGGAACACAATTTACATCGTCGTCGTTTCCAAAGAACTCTGGATTTATCTCAGCAGATTTTTGCTTGGCAATACTGTAGGCCGTTTGGCCATGAAAGTTGATAATGTCTTGATTTGCTCGTCCATCCCATACGAGAATGGCCGCTGCCAAATGACGACCGTACAAAGCTGCCAAATGCAATGGTGTATTTCCATCGTCATCCATCTCGTTAATTAGCGTATCGATATTGCTTGCTTTGAGTATGCGCCTCACGGTATCAGATTTCCCCTTCTTGGCCGCCACATGAAGAATATTCTGCCCTTTCGTATTGAGCAATTCTGTTGGGGGAGGCATGTTCTCTTTTTCAAAAAACTCGCCCATTACTCGGACACGGCCATTTGCACTTGCAAGATGGAAAGGATAAAAGCCCTCCTCATTCCGTTGAAGGACACTATCAGGATTGATTTCGTAGAGGAAACGAACCCCTTCAAGATGATCTACGGATGCTGCCCAATGCATCGGAGTATTCATTTGTTCATCTTGTATAAGTAATAGAGCTGGTTGCTTATCGTGCATCATTTTCAACAAACCTGAATTGAAGGAAACAAAATTAAAAGTTTTATTTACACATACAAATTAAGAACTAATAGAATGCAGCATCTCTAATTGAGACAGATTTCTTAGCCATTCTCAGTAGATCATTGAGTCCATAGATCCCAAATTGTAATATATACGTAAAATCATACTTCAAACAAAAAAATATAATTAAAAGCGCAATGATAACTAAACAGAAAAATTTCACAGAGTGCTAACAAAAATAACAGGACATCTGGCCAACGCTATTGTGTTGACTGAAAAATAATCAATTTACACGGTAACTCAGGTTAGATGTATCAATAGTTCTGACAGTGCTCTGTCGGCATTCAGCGTTCTTTCTCATCTTTCTAAATAAAATGAAGCTATCCCCACACGAGAATTTTCAATAAACTATAATTATTTTTTATGAATATTCTAGGAATTCAAATAAAAGATGCATGCATGCATATATTGCCTGCTGGAAAATACTACTTACCTAGTTTTTGTAGCTCAATGGCAACCTTCACAGGGGATTTTCCCTCTAACTTAGTGGCGCAATCGTCATTCACTGGTAGAGCTTCCAGGATGTATTTCAGGATATCCTCGTTTTTAGACTCAACCGCCAGATACAGAGGAGATTTACAGTCAACGTTCTTTAAGTAGGACGCATTTGGATCTTCCGACACTAGGGATCGAGCAAGAGATACCAGCAAGGTTACTCTTTCTTCCTTCTGTTTATTTTTGTCTTTCTTGGCATCCAGCAAAGCATTAAGCGCCTCGTGCAGAGCTGTGTTTCCCCTAACGTTTTTCATCTCCATCAGACCTTTGACATCTATTTGAGATGATGATGTCATTCCAGACCTTTTCGCACAATCGACGAGGATTTTCGCCGTTTGTAACATCCCAGCTCTAGCAGCAACGTGAAGCGGAGTATCGCGTTTGGAGTTTTGCATGGTGATCAAGAAGGGATACTTTCTCGCCAATGTTGTCGCCATATTTTCATGATCGTGAATAGAGCCCGCAGCTGCTATGTGCAGCAACGTATTCTCAGAAGGGCTAGTTATTGTTTTGAAAGTTTCTGACATGTCTTGGTTTTCAATCTCAGAAAGGAGGAATGGACTGACATTGTAATTGATCAGTGCTGATCTAAGAGACGCTAATCTAAGAGCCTCATTAGCGTCTCTCATCTTTTGGAAATAAGTTAAGAAATGGCTTCCTACGTTGTGGACAGACAATTTGCCACTTTATATAATGAATCAATCTGAGTGTGCGTAGAGTGAAGTTTACTTCCTTTCTCTGAATCAATACTGATAAACAGTGAACTCGAAACTCAAAGTGCTACAAGTCGTTTAGAGGTTTCAGTATCAGTCGACTTGTCGCTTGAGGAGTTCTTCAGAGTAAAACCGACATCCTCTCTTTGGTCATTCAACCTTTAAGTAAGACACGTGGTTTGCACGTGTATTGAAGCTGAAATCTCGTTAGCTCAAGAACGACATCTGTGGTTGCCGTTTCAAGCTCACTTATGCCAACTTGTGACAAGCACGTGAGAGAGGAGCTTCTTGGTTAGTTTTGGCGGGAAGGGTAGTTAATGTAACAACCCAGAAACAGAGGTTAAAAGGTGCAGGCTCTGTCATCGTCTTCACATGATTTGGGAAACACTGAGAGTAGAGAGAAGATAGAGAGAGAAAGGGGTTTACAAGTTCTTGTTCTCTGTAAATCAATTCCTATTCTTGTATTGTTTTGTGAACTAAATAGTGAAAGACTGTTGCTTTGTTTAGGTACCATCTCTTGGTGCTGAACCACTTATACTTGGTGTCATATTGTTTCTTTAATGCTTTGGTTCTTGCGTGTGATTTGTTGCTCGATAATCTGTGCTGTTAATTCTCAAACCATTGATACATAATTAGTGTCTTGGGGAGAATTTGGTTAGTCGTATCAAAGCCAAATTCACAACAAATACTTTAACTCCTCTGTACCCTAATTGCACGTATCACATCCGAAAGAAGGTAAGTAGAAGGATTCTAGTGAACGTGAAAAACACCCGAAGAAACTTGGCAATGGCTAAAGCTGTATCTAATGTGTTTAGTGTGTTCAGACTTTTTTCTTTGTTCCAATCATAAATTCTAACCTTTAAAATTTGCTTAACTTCTTTTATTTTGGAGCAGTGATTGCTCAAGCTTTTGCTAAAAAGGTTTTGCTAATAATTAGTATGACAACGAGGCTTACTCTTAAGGATTGATTCATAAATGAGTTAGTAAACTTTAGGTTAAGTGGTACGGGTTTTTATATAAGCTAGCTGTTCGCGGAGTCATTCTTCCTTTCCTCTGTACCGAGGGAATGTTTCTCTTACTTTTGTTCTTTTTCTTTTTCTTATTCTTTGTCTTTTCCAAATCCTGTAATTAAGACAGTAGAATATTAGCATCAAGATGGAGTGAGCTAGGTAACAGAGACAACTTTTACCTTTAGTCATCATTACACATAAAAAAATAATCCGCACATTCATATACATTAATTGTTAGCTTGAAAAGGAAATAAATGAAATATTGAAACGAGTGACTTAAAAAGATCAACACTGAAAATAGAAAAGCATTGCTTATTTATTAATATGAAAAGACCATATATACAAATTTAAATATAAATTATTGTATTTTAGATGCCTTTA
Organism: Citrus sinensis; assembly: GCF_022201045.2. NCBI lineage: Eukaryota > Viridiplantae > Streptophyta > Magnoliopsida > Sapindales > Rutaceae > Citrus > Citrus sinensis. The sequence goes on along the minus strand of NC_068558.1, from coordinate 34,782,166 downwards.
AACTTTTACTATTAATTTCTTTTTTCAACTGTTTAGTTAAAAGCAATTTATCCCCCACTTTCCCTAATAGTAATACGGAATCACTAACCTTTGGAAAAAAAAAATTATATACTGTAATTTGATTTGATGGATTAAATCAAAATGAAAACCGAAAACCCGGATTTATTAGGCAGGCACGATGTTAATGGCGTATCAATATCCTTCCAAAGAAGCAGCATTATAGAGTCAATTCATAATCCTAAATTAAAAATATTCTGTTCAAGATAATTTTATTTTCTTTGTTGAAGGTCGTTTATTTTCTTTGTTGAAGGCCGTTATAAACGACAGTGGATGATAGTGTTCATATTATGGTAAACGTTATTGACATGTGGCAGTGTCTAGTTCATCCATAACTTTAATACTATTCATTCAAAGTCAGAATTCTTCCATGTGTTTAAATGCCAATAGATCATTTTCCTATATATATATATATATATATATAAATTCTCATGTGTAAGCATCCTCATTTTTTTCATGCAAATATGTTATTAAGCCATATGGATTAACAAAGTCAGTGTTAAATTCACTATAAAGCCATATGGTTTAATATTAATAGCGTATATGCATTAACTTTATTAAACCATATGACTTAATAACATGTCACGCATAAGAAAAATTGAGCATCATAAGCTCCCCCCCCCCCCCCCCCTTCATCACTGACCGATATAAGTTTTCCTCCTACGTAACGGGACATTAAATCCCAACGTAATATATTGCCTCACACTTACCCAAAAGCCTTGTGATATTTCAATCCATCATTAACATTATATCCTTTTCTCCCTCCTAATATTTTTCATGAAACATTTACTTTATGTGTTGTGGAAGTGTGGATTGAGCAACTATCAATATTATAGTGACTGCAACTTGTTGAGAAGTACAAATATAGTGATAAACAAATGTAAAATAAAAAAAATGACACAATAATTTATGTCGTTCGATTTAAAACCTATATCTACAGACAAAAACTAAATAATAATTTTATAATTTTACTATGAAATAGGAGTAATAAAATTAAGAATTACTCTCAAAATTTAAAAACCCAATACACTCAAATGGATCCTCTTGAGACTCAAAAAAATGTTAGATATAAACTCTGGAAGAATTCACTTGTAAATACTTTCAACTCTCAAAATTTGTAATATCTTAACTCTCAAGAATGAAGCTCTATTTATATGCATCTCATGGCTTTGACCTCCAACAATTGCGATTCAAAATCCGCTGAGACAAGCCGCCATTTTGTTAAACAAATCTTGACAAAAGGAGCATAAATTGCTCTCACGTGGAGATAGCCACTCTCATTGCACGTATTAAACCTATGCGGCTTTTTCAACAATTTTGTACGTACAATTGCCGACAATGGTTACCGGCCTCACTGTTTAGCATTTAATTGCATGAGTACAAGTTTACCATTTGATCTTCACACTTTTACCATGCAATTACTAACTTGTCCGGTTTGTCATAAATGTTTTCCCATATTCAAGTCAAATATTTCAACATTCAGCAAAATTGATGAAAATAGTTGTGGCAAGGTCGTTTTGCTTATATCCCCATGGCCCGAATCCCAACAATTAAGACTATCCAACAATTTCGTACAGTCTGTAGGAATTCACATCACGTACACAATAATGATAATTTATTAATCATATGTATGGACGCTCAGACTATGTTTCGGGACAGGTATGTTGCAGAGACGAATGTTCTAACCAGGTAACTTTTGTTGGGGTTCTCCCTGCTAGTGGCCACTTGGGTCTACTGCAAGTATTTGAAGGCCGGTCTGCTTGATGAGGCTGAGAAGTTTATGAGTTCTACACCAGTCAAATGAGATGTTGTGCAGACTACTGATGAAGATTTAATGTGGATTTGAGAAAGATGCAAAAGAAAATTACATAGATATTCATATCACAACAACAGAGGGAAAAAAAAAGAATATGTTGAAAATATTATATCAAGTTCTGTACTTTTATTTATTTTTCAGAAATGAGTTATGATTCAACAAAGCTCTTCTCCATAAACTTTACAAATTCCTTAAAATCTATCCTTCCATCTCCATTTTTATCAAAAGTTTTGATCATTTTCTTGCAATTCTCCAGCTCAAATCCCTCTTTCAAGCCCAAAATACAGAGCAATCTCTGCAACTCCATGGCATCAATGAAGCCATCTTTGTTCTCATCAAACACATCAAAAGCTTCTTTCACCTCCTCCAAGCTTGGCTCTTTCTCCTCAAACAACCACGAAAGCTCAGCAGAACCCAGCTTCTGTGGAAGCTCCTCATCTTCAAAGCTGCAAAAAAGTGTCAACTTTCGCATGACCATTTCCACTTCATCTCTAGAGAGACTCTCATCATCATGTTCCTTCTTATTGAAGGAAGCTTGTTTGCTCTTCTCATCCCAATTTCTTGACTTACAAGACTGAACGGATTGGAGAAAAGAACTATACAATAAAAACCTATAAGACAATATAACCTGAATGAATGCAGAAAATTGATTAAAGGGGTGTTGGTTCTTTTTTGCTGATGATTTCAATTTCTTCAAAACATCTCCCACAATTTTGTTTACGAGTTGTGCCTCAGACCTAGCAGGTGCGAAGATGGACAGAAATTAGTTAAATTTAAATTATACTGACGGAAACAGAACAACGAGACGCATACAAATTTTTCTTTAACAGAATACACGAATGGTTAACAGATACCTGATTGTCATGGAATCCCATCCAGACAGATTGGATGCTTCGGTCAACGCAGCCCTCCATTTCTGAATCTTTTCTGGCATGTTCTTGAACTGTTTTTCATGCTCAACAAACGGATCCCCAAAACTTCCATTTTGCTTCCGTACATCCGATGGATCTACGTGATAGAAAATTGGAATAACAATTTGACCATTTATTTTCTTGCAGTCAAGAATCTTGACAAGTTCATTCAGGCACCAATCTGAAGAAGCATAGTCCTTCGAGAAAATGATTATCGAAACCTTTGAGCCTTGGATTGCCTGTAACGACCCGCCCCGACCTCTACAGAGCGAATCTTACTGATAAATGCTTAAAAAATAAAATAATAATAAATAATCCTTTACAAGCCATTAAAAATCATATCCTTAAAAAATACAACTGCAGCGGAAGAATAAATTCATGTCAAACCATCTAATTCCTCCATTCAAGTCCTTCTTGACACTCATCACGAATCAATCCTGATTTATGAAAACTGAATCACAATAAATTATAATGAGTACGAAACTTAATAAGTAAACCAGTTTTGCATATACCAAAATACATACATACATATATACAGTGCACATGAATGACGTGCCGTAATATTTGAAAACATCGTAAAATAAATCATCGAAATCTCATTCTGTCTTTCTCAAACTTTCACTTTCTCTTTCAAACCACTTACTTGAGCTACCTTCATTCGATTACCGCTTAGCAGGACACTCTCTTAACTTTCATACTCTTTGGGCTTCTCGCCAATGCGTCATTCGCCCACTTATCTCATAACTATATCTAGAGTATCCTCCACTAAGCCAGTAACGAATTCAAGCATCCAAGCTAAAACTGTAAAACAATCTTTCTTTCTTCAAATTCCGCTTGCTAAAATCAACTTTCTCATTTTACAGAAAACATAATACATTTTCGTGCTCATGCCAATGAAATATCCACACATACGTATGCCCATGTCCATAAACACACATAACAACATATCATATCAACATATCGTATAAACACATGGGCAAGACATATAAATCAATATCCGTACATATATCAAAATAGACTTTTCAAACATGTCAACACATATATATTGTTTATTGTGATTCGTTTGGAAATCTAGTTTACTTACCTCCTGGTAAACCAATCCTCGAGTAACAAATCCACATCGATATCATCGGCTTATAAATAAATAAAAATACTCTCATAAGAATAAAATTAAATCATAACCATAAACTCCAATATTCTCAAATTCCTCAATATAATCGCATTCCATACTTAACCTCAAATAATCTTAATTTAAATCATAAATAATCAAAATACTCACAATTCTTGAAATTACGAAATTACCCCCCAAATATCAAAATTACCAAAATGCCCTTGAATTCAATATTACCAAAATACCCTCATATTAAAATTACCAAATTAACCTCAAAATCATAAATTACCAACTTTATCCTCAATTACAGCAATTACTAAAATACCCACAAAATCTGAAATTACAAAATTGCCCTTAGACTCTGAAATTACCAAAATACCCTTGCCGGTCAACGTCACCGGAATTCATCCGACGGCGACGGGAAGCTCAGAACTGAAAGTTCAAGCCACGCTGAGTCCAATGGTGGCGGTGGTGACCTACCACGCGCGGTAACGACGGCAAATCGAGCTCCCGAAGTCGTGAATTGTCCAACGGCCGATCAACCGCAAAACGACGTCCCCGGCGTCAGGGGTTAGTCGGAAATGGCAGAGGGCAAGGTAAGGAACAAAACCCAAGTGATGGCTTCACCGGAAACCGGCGAAATCACGGCAAATCGCGCCGGCGACTCCGCGGAACTTCAAAGCTTCGATCGGTGGCTTTCCGATCGATTTCCGGCGGCAAGGACGACATGGATAGGTAGCTCGTCTCTCCAACTTCGAATCGGTACCAAGCTTGCCCGGAACGGTGGCCGGAAATGGGAGAAATCACCGGGTCAAAGCTGCGGGTTCCGGGTCGGATCCGGGTCAAACTCGGGTCAACTCTTTTCCTCTCTTTCTCTCGTCTCTTCTCACTTTCGTTCTCTCTCTCTTTATATATATATCTAGGTGGAGAGTCAAAAACGCGGGTGTGGGGTATTACATTGCCTTCGAAATGGCAGGTGAAATCTTTTCTCCCCTGCTAATCTCTTCATCATCAATAAATGTTTTGATCTTCTTCTGACAAAAAGCAGCGTAGAGATGACTAGTTAAATTACAACGAGTATCCTCCCCTCTGAAACTGAGGAAGACATCATATTTGCAAGAAGAAGATGGCGTTGAAGCCATGAAACAAATTTCTGAAATTTGGTATCAGAATGTAAGTCTATTTTCTCTACCAATTGATTTTCCTATGACTTTCTAGTTTCCTAAGTTTCCTTTTCTTGTTTTCATGGAGGAACTTCCAATAAACCATAAAATAAAAACGAGTCATTTTTTTTAACAGTAATTAGACGACTGTGTTTCAAACAATGGAATAACAGTATGCCGCTAAACTCCATAAAAAGGCTTTGATTTCTATTTTGGCCGGCCATTTAGAATAATGTCATTTCGTTTAATTAATTATTATAAGCTGACAAAGACTTAATAATAAAATTTGATCGGGATTAAGAAATCTTAAAATTTAAATATAAATAGAATTAATAATCTGTGTCACTAACTAACAATAACCCCACTAGACTAGCTGCTAACAGAGCCATCATCTCTTTCTTTCTCTCTCGATTGGTCAGCTACAAAGATTAACGATACAATGTGTGGTGTTTTCCTTGGCAACTTCAGATTCCTCCCAGGGTTGAAGTATTTCTTAGGCGAGCTGTTTCAGATTTGTTACCAACTGCAAATCTCCTGGTACATAAACAAGTCTCTTCCACTTCCTCTTGATTTTGATGTGGCTTTCATTGCGAGTTTTGACTGTGGCTTTTTGGAAACATTCTCTTTTTTAAGGAGTTTGCAGCAGTTGGTCAGGTGAATCTTTGTGGTCACTATCGTTGCGTGCTAGTATTTGTGATTGGGGGCTGGGCAGTGTGTGGGGTTCTAGTAACCAAGCTCTGCTCTCAAATGAGTTTGACAAGCCATTAGCTGTGTGGTCACAAGAGTCCCATGGGGAGAAGTCTCACTTTGCTGTTGACGGTCATATCGAAAAAGGTTCTAATAACTTATGGTCATAACGAAGGATTTGAATTACATCTGATTGCCGCCACCTTAGTTCAAGTTGAACATAGATGCTGCAGTGTGCTGGCAAAGCGGGACTCGGGACTGTTGTGAGTGATTATGCAACAAATGCTGATGATTTCCCTCCGTTCTCCTTGATTGATCAAACTGCGTTAATTTTTATCTGAACATTTACAACCAATTCAAAGTTTCAAACTTTATAGTGAAGAAATAACAAAAATAATAAAATTACTTGATGATTAAGGCAAGAAGATGATGTTTGAAGCCATTGACAACAGCTGCTAACACATCATATCAAAGAAATTGAAAGCAACTACTGTACCTACAAAGCTCAGCAGCCGTAAGCCTTTATTTTAATATCTCCGCCATGCATGCATAACCTCCAAACTAGTCCGACTTTGCCTATCGTCAGTTTGTCAGAAATCAGTGTCCAATTAAACAATCTTTAGCACAGCATTTAATTATACAAATGGCGGTTAGAATGCTAAGATTTTCTGCTCATCAACACTGTGGTAGTTCTGGCAGAGTGATTGTAGTCCAGAGCTTTCCTCTGGTTTGTTGTCTCTGATTTTGCATTAACTTTGGAGTCAGAGACCGCAGCTGGCTTCTGGATAACTTGGAATCGGATTGATGAATACTTTGGAGGCAAATTTGCAAGGCTGGCTTTCGCAAATTCATCTGGTTTACTTTGAACTTCTTCAGAAAGTTTTCCCTTCTTCGAATTGTTGCTATAGCCTTCACTGCTTCCACTTGCAAATTGAAACGAGGTCGTGTTATAATTTCTTTTGTTTCTGGAATATTAAACTTTCGGGGGTCCGCTAGTGTGTGAGATTAGAATCTTGGAAAATTTTCCGTGAGTGAATAGAAATAAATACAACTTAACCGACTCTTAGCAGGTATTGGATTTGGGGAAGGAGTTAGGAGACTTACAATTAAATAACGAAAAATTCTACAATGGCGTGATTAAAATCAATTATATAAGTCATGTCAAAATCAGTCGTGCGAAATAAATATATGAGTCCTTCTCTATTGCGGACAACCTCATTTTTTTTTTCATACGGATATTTTTTTAAGGCATATCGATTTTTAATTTTCTTATTATATGGCTTAAAAACATATCTGCATTTAAAAAAATAAAAGCACCCGCATCTGAAGAATTTATTAGTATTAAACATCTGCAAAAATCATATGGCAATCTAAACAATACTGAAAGCAAGAATAAGAAGATTAAACTATCTGAACTTTTCTCACATCTCAAGAATTTAATTCACCTTAATGCTTACGAAGTAAAATATTTTATAGCGCAAAATGATAAGTGCTTTTGTATACGGTTAATATTGACAACGACAATCTAGGATAAAAATTTTAAACGACATGGGGGTTAAAACAGAAATCCAAATTAAATTAAATCAAATTTATTTCACCAAGGGAAGATCTTCTCTTTTTTTAGGTGTTGAGAGGAAGAGATTAATTATTAAGGAAAAATTAATAAAAAGGATAAAGAAATAGAGATCAATTGGAGCATTTTAGACATACCTAAGGGAAAAGAGTATGTGAGAAGGAGTGACTCATTTGTTAGGGAGTGTTGACTTCGTCGTCTCTGCAAATTCTCTTGGGACTCGGTTCCAATTCCTCTTCATCAGAAGTTCCACTTGCGCTCGCCATATCATCCAATTTCCAAACTTGGGTAGCAAAATTGAGGGTAAAAGTGTTGGGTTTGGTCTCGTTGGGATTTGCATATACCGGACACACCCCATAACATTTCACCTTGTCCACTCTCGAGAGGAACTCAAAGGAGACAGTTGTGTGGTGGTTATCATCAGGAAACCCAACTTTCCCGCAGGGACTAAACCCAAGCACGACATGATCCGTTTTAGTCACCTGATAACCACCAACCCATCCTTCCTCAAAGCAACAGCGACGACCACGTTTCCTTCTACCGAGAGTCTTCGTTTCAAAGCTGTATCGAAAGTCGACGTCAAACCCACTCCGTTCTGAATCACATGACACGAGAACAGCACAGAAAGCAAACCCAACTAAAGTTTGACGACAATGTTGCGGCATTTGAAGAGTTAATAAAGATCCTGAACTTTGATTGCTGAACCACTCTGGAATCTCGCTCCCTGGTAAAATTATGCTGGGACCCCCGAGTCTACCGCGTTCCTGTAAAAAAATTATGATTTCGGATGTAATGAAGAGGGAGAGAGGATCGGAGAGAAGAGAGAGAATTACATATATATACCATTTCCAATTCATAAAGTCGTCTCAGTGATGCAATTGCCATATGCTGAATCCTTAGTTGTGAATCTGCCAAATTCCTGTTTGCTTCTTCAGCCAGTTTCGAGCAATTAATAAGCCAGAACTCACTGGACGAAGTGATTTGATGCCTCGAAAAGTGAAATTCAACTTCATTACGGGAGTGTTTGGATAGCTTTTCAAGTAGGGATGCATCTAGTTCTTCTAGACATGATGGAATCTCTGGCAAAGATTGTAGTCGCTGGCAATTACTTGCATCTAATAATTCCAAACTTGGTGGGAGCTCTGGTAATGACTGAAGCATATTGCAATCGCTCAAGAAAAGTTCTCTCAGCCGTGAAAGTTGCTTGATACTTGCCGGTAAACTCTCAAAGTTATTTCCACTTAGATGCAACCATTCCAATGACGATAGACAGCCAATCTCTTGCGGAATAGCCGTTAAACCACAGTTATCTAAATCTAACCAATTCAATGAAGATAAACCGGATAACAACGATGCAGGCAGTGACCCCAAACCTGATAATAAGGGTGGTAGTTGACTAGTGGCAGATCCATGTGCACCCACGTACTCATGAAATTTTAAATTGCCAATATTATCTGGTTCAGAACAGCCCTCTAAGCCCTGCGTTCCAAGCCCTTCTACATTTTCAAATGAAGATGGTCGCTGCTCTGTAATTTTAGCCCTGCCTAAATTGATTTGATTTAAATGTTCCATCTTCTCCAAGCTTTCTGGGAAACTCTCGAGGTTTAAGCACCCGTGAACAGAAAGCCAAATCAGAGATTTCAATTTACAGATGCTAGTTGAAACCCTTTTCAGCCTTGTGCATCTACTTATAGTTAAGAGTGTAAGATTAGTTAGGCATTCTATTGATGAGGGAACTTCTTCTATTGCCGTCTCGAATAAGTATAGCGTCTTTATATTCCCAGAAATCTGTGGGAACTCTGTGAGATTAACACAGGAGGAGAAATCAATACTTATTGGACAAACAAAATGAAGGTTGCTTGGAAATGACCTAAGACTTTTGCAGCCCCTAAAACACAGCTCAGTGAGATGGTTGAAATTTTGGATTGATGAGGGAACACAAGCTAAGTTCGTACAATTCAAAAAGTTTATTCTCTCAAGATTTGGAGTTTCCGACAGGTCTGGCATTCTAGTAAGATATTGGGAATGGCCAAGATCAATAGATTTTAACTTGAAAGCTTTCTGTAACAAAAAATAAACAGATTATATTAAATTAGTACCACTGAATTTCACAATTAATTTTATATTATTTAAAGAAGAAAAAAGTAATTAATGTTTTGGTACTAGAACACCATACCTTTTTTCCTTCCCAAATTTGCTCAATTTTACTGTAAGGCAAATTGAGCTCAACAAGGTTCTCCAATTCAACATCAAATGGTAGTGTTTTCAAAGGATATCCGTGCCAATGAAGATACCTCATATCCTCAGGAAAATATTCCAAACCTTGATCAAGATGCACTTTAGAGCTTATAATTTGAACATCATTAGGCTTGGGCATATAGAATTTAAGCAATCTGAGATTGGACATTTTTGCAAAGGTTTGAGAATTTAGATGAATATCATTTATCTTGGACAGATCAAGGAATATGCCTTCAATTTTATCGGTCCCCTAACAACATAAGCAAAGAGTGAGTAAGCATAAAATTTACCAAAACTTTTGAAAATTTGATTAAGAGCTTCCTAATCGTGTGTGTGTGTATATATATATAATCATTCTTAGATGCGGATGCCCTTATTTTATTTTAATGCAGACACGTTGTTAAGCCGTACGACTTAATAGAGTTAATTTTCAATACACAATAAAGTCGTGTGGTTTAATAGGCTTAATAACTGACTATATTAAACCTCACGGTTTAAAAGTGTTTTAACATGAAAAAAAAAAAAATGAAGGCCCCCACACGTACATACATACAACTATGTTTGGACATTGGATAAAAGGTGGAATTAGACTAATTTAAAGGATAAAAAAAAAATACAATCCAGAGTGATGTTTGACTGTCATGACTAATAAATTAGTCTAAATTTTAGTCTAACATTCATGGGATTATTAATCCTCATTTTCACATGGGTTTAAATAGGATTAACTATTTTAATCTAAATTTGCTAATAATATCAAAATTTTATTCAATAATTTATTTTCACTAGTATGTGATATCAAACATAAAAAAGAATTCAATTATTTATTTACAATAATATTAAATATTTAATTTAACTTTTTTTAAAATAAATATATTATTTAAATAGTTATTTTAGTGTCATTAGATTAAAATTTACATAGTCTTTTCTAACTCTATACCTAATAGGAGAGAAGATTATATAATCTAGTATAAGCCAATCGAATCTAATCCTAAAAGTTAATTGAGTCTAATCTGGTCTTCTAAACATAGCCTAAGTGTTGGGTTATTTGAATTCATTGGTGATCATCCTCCTCTCTTCTACTTTTTAGTTTTTAGCTATTTTTATTTTATTTTTATCTAAAAATTTAGGGTAAACTTCAATTTATTCCATAATTAGAATGACAATTTTTAATTTATCTCTAGAAATATAGAAACTTTAATTTATTCTAAAATATAATTATCGTTTCATAAATTTTAGCAGCCAAAAATGTAATATTATATATATATTTTTTTTTTTACAGTTAACTAACTCATGGAAAGTCAAAATTTTATATTTTATATAGATTAATTTCTTCTATAAAAAAATATAGATTAATTTCAATAACACCTAAATGTTTTAAGAAATTTCAACATAAACCTAAATATTTTAATAAATTTCTTTTTGACCAACAAAAATACCATATCACCCTTAACATTTTTATGCTTACACAGAAAAATAAAATTAACTCTTAAAGGGATATTCACATTCTACGTCATCATTTATTGGGAAAAAAATATAATTTGGAATATAAAAAATTTAAATTAATTTTCTTTCTACTTACAAATAGTTAATAAAAAATAAAATAAAATATACAAAATTCAGTAAAATCACCAAACCCCAATCTGAAATCCAGTTGTTGCTAATCTCAAATCCAATTGATGAAACCCAAACCCTAAAATGTTAGTTAATTTTAATCTTTTTTTTAAAGGTATTCTCCCATAATCTATTAATTCATTCTTTACAATTTTAAATTTAAGTTTCATTCTTTATAATTTTAAATTTAAGTAATAGAATAAATATTATACAATGCATTTTTTTTCACATTAAATAAATAATTTATCAGCTTTGTACGTGTAATAAGGTATAAATAATTTTACATAATTTCAGATTTACATATAGAAATTTATTATTTTGAAAATATTATTTATAAACTCCATAATGAAATTTAAACAACTATCCAAGCATTTATTTAATATTTATTTATTTTTCATTTTGATATTGTCAAAATTTTTATAAAACCTTATCTAATTTACACGAAAAACAAGATAATAATATCTCCTAATCATTTTTATACTCAATTTTAATGTGATATACTTTCTCAATATTATGGATAATTAATTATAGAAGTAGACATGGAAATAATAGTAATAATTAGAGAATTATAAAATATTGATGTACTTGTGGAATAAATTAAGGGATTTATCTTTCTAAAGTTCATAGGCTTTGTTGTATTTAAGAGGTTGTGGCTCTCATGGATGCGCAACTAAATCATACATTATAATCACCCAATATCAATAATAAAAAATGCTCTCAAAATTCCCTATATCTTCCTTATTCGTATTATTTAATAACTTAGCCAATAAATAAAAATATTTACTAAAAGAAATAAAATAAAACAACTACGATACAAAGAAAAAAAAAACATGAAAGTCTAAATATGAATCACGGGTTGCATGAGAAGTAGAGATGAGGATAACCATTGATGGGATGGGAGGGTAAAATAATAATAATATTATTATTTCTGACATTTTATAAAATTAGAGGGACTGCAATGTTAATTACCTAAGTAAATACATCATACCGTTACTTTTACTTTTGCAATTCTTTAGTTGGATCTAACCGTCAGGTCACAAAAAGACAAAAAAGAGTGATACCATACCACTGAGGCAACTTAGCTGGACCCTTTTGTAAGTGAGGTACATAAAGATTTGAATTCATTTTATTTTAGAAACAATAGGAATAAAGAACATATGCGACCAATAAAAAGTTTAACTATTCTTATTAATAAGGATATTATCGTATTTTATTAAGGGTCAATTTGGGAATGTTGTAACTTCAAAAGTAATTGTTGTTAGCTGAGATGTAAAAATAATCAATTGTGAAGAAAATCAGTTAAGTGTTAGGTAAACTTTTTTTTCAAAAGTACTGTAAATTTTGAAAGCAGTTATGGACGTTTGGTAAATTTTATTGTTAAACTGCTGAAAGAAAACAAACGACTAAAATATACATAATGTCGGATAAAATTTACTTATACATATAAAAACATGTACATATAATATTTTTAATTATATATTATAATAATTTTTACTAAAAATAAAATTTATAATCTATTGATTTTATTTTTTTTCTTAAAACAATTGACAATTAAATTTATAATATAATGAAACAAATTTAATAATAAATCAACCAACAAATTGATATTAATAAATTTATATTGATGAATTATAATAAAATTTTATTAAAATATGATTTTATTTTCAATTTGAATAACGATAATTTTGGGTTTAGGTAATAATTTTAAGGATAATTATGAAATTGTATTAAAGGATAAAATTGATTCTTAAAATCAGAATCTAAAAGTTACTCATTCCCTACTTTTCAAAATCAGTTGTAAGAGGGGCTGATTTTGACAAAAGTGATTTTGATTTTTTTTTTATCAAGCACTAAAATTTGCTTTTATATTTTTAAAATCACTTTTAAGCCTTTAAAAACAATCACAAACGGACCCTAAGCCAATATTAATCAGTAGTTGAATTTAATATATTTTAGAGAATAAGTTAAAATTTTCACATTTTTAAGAATAAATTTAAGATTATCATTCTATTGCAAGTAAATTAAAGTTCATGCAAAAGTTTAGTCTCAAAGCTGAGATTATGAAAGGTAAACGAATTCATGCACCACTGTACAATCCATGCTAATTAACAAGCTTTTGGATTCCCTATTGGTTAATCTAATTTCATTGATTGCAATGATAATCTCATTACGTTTAATTGCCTAAAAACTAACCTAGGCTTTTTATTTTGAAAGATGTGTTTTCTATTACCAAGTAATTTGCTTGCGATGCTCCTAAGTTGTTCAACAAAAGTTTTAAATGATATTATAGTGAATGGGCGCAAAAAGCAATTTAGGGGCCTTGTAAGTAACATCGACTAAGGATAATTTTGGCAAATTAAAACTTGGTTTTGGAGAAAAAATTTTAGAATATCTCTGTATTATAACTAATTGATACATACATGCCATGCGTAGTTGAATTTAATATAACCACTACTTACATAATAGTTTTTCAAACTAAATACACATATGTTATAATATTATTTACTTATTGTATGTACCTCTTATGTATTCTAAAATTTCTCGCTTTGGAGAAGAAAAATTAATAGTAAAAGTCAAATCAGTGATTCTTACCTTATTTTTCTTTAGCACGTGATAGACATCATTGTGATCCCACAGCCTGCTACGTTTGCATGGTTCTTTGACAGATTCTTGGCGAACGATTATCTGACCCATCTCTTGCAATAAATCATGCATCCGTAGCCGATTCCCATATGACGATATTGTGATGAGTGACTTGTCAATGAGAATGTTCAGTCGATCACGTATGGACATAGGATCGTCTTGTATCCTTGTCACGAAGTCTATATATTCTCCATTAAAGAAACATGCGATGTCAAGAAATATTTCCTTCTCTTCTGAATTCAGCTCATCATAACTGATTTTCAACACCTTATAAATACTCGGTTCTGAAATCAATTTCAAGTTGTGCAATTTATCTTCCCATTGCTGTTTGCTCTTTTGGTGAAGGGAAGAACCCAAAACTTCGAGAGCCAACGGATTGCCATCGGCATAACACACTACTTCCTGTGAGAGCTCAAGAAGATCATGAGAGCGATTGTTTTGTCTAAAGGCTTTTCTACAAAAGAGCTCGAGAGCTTTACTGTGTTGCAATCCCTTGACCTCAAATATGTTATCCACTCCACATTTATCAAGTACTCGTTTATCTCTAGTAGTTATAATGATTCTACTTCCAGGGCTAAATTTATCAGACCCTCCAACTAAATTTTCTAATTGAGCGAATCCATCATGAACATCATCAAGAACGATCAACACTTTGATCCGTTGGAGCCTTTTCCGGATATTCTGGGGTATAGTGGGGGTTCCTATTTTGAGATTTTCTCCTAATACTCGAGAAATAACCTCATCTCGAACGTGAATGACTCCCATTTTATTTGATTCTTCTCTGACGTCCGCCACGAAGCACTTGCCTTGAAAGTCTCTTGATATTTGATGGAAAACAACACTAGCAATGGTTGTTTTACCGACACCGCCCATGCCCCAAATTCCTACGATTCGAACATCGTGAGATTCGAGACACAGCAGTGATTTCATTTCCTCAATTCGTGAATTTAATCCGACGAAGCTATCTAAATCAGTTGAGTTTGACATATCTTCCAATTTCTGGGAAATATCTTCAACAATGTTTTCCACTAGTTCCGCCTCGTTCCTGGCAAATTGTTATGAGATAATAAGACATGAATTACGGAACAATGGTATATTTATTTCTTTAATTAGCATTGATAATATTTTTAAAAAATTTTAACTTTCTATTTATATTTTCTAATGCGCTGTAGTGGTTAACTTATCAAATATATATGATAAATTATTTGTAAAGTGACTATTTAATAATGTAAAATTACCAAACATTTTACCAAAATATTTATAAAGCATATTATTTAGGAAACTCAGGCAATATTATTTAGGAAACTAAAGCAATCCCAAACATGCCCAGGAAAGGATCCTCTCATAATTTGATCATATCCTAATCCAACATAAGCGTAGCTCAGGCTATAAAGCATTAATGTTCTTTTATTGATTAAAAGAAAAAATGCCAAATTATACGAGGAATAGGAAGAGTTAAAAAGAGTGACCTGAAAGTCCTGGACTCATGATATCCAGATATATTTGATGCTTGGGTCAATGCGTCCCTCCATTTTTGAACCATATTTGGAAAGTTCTTTTCATACTCGTCAAAAGCTTCTCCGAAACTCCCACTCTGTTTTCGCACATTAGATGGATCCACTTGGTAGAAAACCGGTATCACAATTTGGCCATTTATTTTCTTGCAATCAAGAATCTTGACAAGCTCATTGAGGCACCATTTGGAAGCAGCATAGTCTTTTGAGAAGATAATTATCGAAATATCTGATGTTTCGATTGCCTTCAAAATGGTAGGCGAAATCTCATCACCTTTCTTAAGTTCTTCATCGTCAATGAAGAATTGTATTTGTTTCCGGTGTAAAGCTGCAGCTAGATGGCTGGTAAAGCCATTACGAGTGTCCTCCCCTCTGAAACTGAGGAAGACCTCATATTTGCTTTGAGCAGTAAGGCCGGAAGAAGAAGAAGAAGATGATGAAGCCATGTATGAAGGAAATTTTTGTGACTGAATTAAACAGAGAGTAGTGTTGAGTGAAAGTAAATATATGACTTTCCTACTTTGAGCTTTTATTACGCATAAATTATAATTAATTTCCTATTACTTTCCCGTTTCTTTCTTCTCTCTTTGGATTATTTTCCTTACAAATTTCATGTAGCTTTCCCCATCTGAATATATGAGAGAATGCAATTTGAAACTATGGGCTCCTTACAAATTTTTAATATATCATTTTGACTGTGTTGTTAAAAAATTAAAGAGCATCGCACTATTGACAAATAAACAACGTGTTCTGAAGAGGAAATTTCAATCTCTAGCAGGTTTAAAGTCTATCGAAACCGCCGAATATAATTTCAAGAGATAATGCAACGCGTTGGATTTATTTTCAATATTTGGAAAAAGAAAAACAACATCATAGTTAAATATTCGAACTATCTATTTTAAGATTAGGGTAATAAAATGTCCACCAGTTAATTGAAGCGGCAGTTTGTACAAATAAATAAAATTTCTAAATACTTAAAATTTTAACTGCCGAAAGTGACTTGACTTTTATGTAGCTATATTTTCCACGTAGAGCTGAAGTCAAAGTCAAAGTCAAGAAACAGAATGATAACGAAAGAAAACCCAATAAAAGAAAATTTGAAAAAATGTGCATGATGCATGATGGGTCCTCATGTCTTGTGTTATTTAGAGAGAAGAAGAGAAAAAGAGAGAGAGAGACCGAAAGTTTTAATGAAATCAATAAAATAAAAGCAAAGTAAAAAAAAATTGATAATATAGAAGCATAAGATTTTTTGTGCTCTTGGAACATTACTCTTCATCCCTGCATTATTTATTATAAATATATATAGTAGTTTTTTTGTCAAAAATTTTAAAATGCGTGAAAGTATTGGAAAACTTTAAAATCGCACGGCTTTAAAAACTTACAATTTTAAGTCTTTAAAACCATGCGGTTTTAAAGTTTACCCGCACTTTCCGGCACTTAAAAATTCCAAACTGAAACATTTATATATATATATAATAAAGAGTTAAAAAAAAAGGCACAAGAGTACACAAAAATATTCCATATATAAGAAGAAAAAGCACGTGGCGTCGACCTACCTACCACACACCGAAAATATTCCGTATAGAAGAAGAAAAAGCACTTGGCGACGACCCACCAAACCCCGAAGCGGGTCAAAATAAAGTCGCTATTAACTGATGTATCAGTCTGAGGATGCGAACGATCTGAATAATTGAATCAGCTGTCTACCCGTTGCAGCACATATACTTTGCAAGAGATAGAGTGTTGGAACTATTGAATATTGATATTCCAATTGAGGGCGTTGCTTTGCCTGCCTTCAAATGCTGGAATCATGCTTCTTGTCTTCTTTGTCCAGCACGCTGATTTGGAGCGTTGGTGGTGACATCTGCAATCATTGGTCCTTGAGCAATCACTTTCAATTCAGGAATCCCAAACCTTATAAAGTTTGGAATCCTCTAATTACTACGTTGTAAACTGTTTTTTTTTTTTTTCACGCATAATATTGTAGACCGACTCAAGTCAAGCCATTTCGTTTCTCTTTTACGGCGTGTGGAACAATGTATTATGTAGATAGGGTATTAGGCGAAGGGTTTCAATTAAACGAGAGGAATGCATCTCCAATGAATAATCTCTTCGACAACACAAAAAATTAATGCACACAAAAGAACTTTACATAGAACACGTACTTAAGATTTGATTGAAACAATCTGCAGCTTTGTTAATAGGCACCGTCATATTATTCTACCCTCAAAAAAATGTAATTTTGGTGTTAAAAAAAAAACTTCTTAATTAGGTAGCCTTTTTTTTTTTCCTTGGAACTTCGAATGGGTCTGAATTTTTCTAAAGTTCAAATAAGTTTGAACATAAATTTTGAAGTTCAAATAAGTTTGAATATACATATCTGAATAATATATTTATTTATTTTTTAATAGACATGTTTGATTTTTTCTTTTTAATATCTGAGTATAAGTAATATCTTGTTTGTTTTTATTAAAAAAAACTTAAATATGGTTATTTAACATTTATGCTCTCGTAAATCAGAAAAAAAAGAATTAGATATATATACATATATTGAATATAATATTTACTTTTCATTCAAACTTTTTTTTCTATTTAGATAAAAATAACAAAATTTTACTTTTTTTAGTCAGATGTAAATGTCTGATAATCATACATAAATTATAAAAAATAATCAAGTAAATTAAAAAAAAGTTCTGAAATGAATAAAATTTCAGACTTTAGAAATTTAATAAAGAAACTCTTAATTTTAATACTCTCTCTTTATTTTGTGATAAAACAGGGTGGTTGAAATTTATATTTAAGTCTAATTGTTAATGGAGAAGAGGAAATCAAGGAGTGATTGATTTGTCAAATATTATGGAGTAAATGGAGATTTCCGATGATTCTCTAGGTTCCATTCTTTGAAGCAACAACTTCAATGGTTAAGAGACTTACATCAAAGTGAGATATTTTTTTCACAATAAATGTAAAATACATTAGAAATTTTTTACCGGGATTTATAACTGTTGAAGTGAAAATTTCATTGCTGGGATATGCCTATTATTTTAACACCTAACTCGTATCAAACTTTATGGACACTGGAGCCCGATTAGTAACTTTCTCATGGGCCTTGAGCCTTCATGGGCAATCCAAACTGTAACTCTATGGACTTTAAAAGGTTTAAAAAGGATTCTTTAAATAAGATTTGATCAACCCGACCCGAAAATTACCCAAAAGAAATTAGATATCTTCCATCTTTCTTTTTCGCCCCTTAATATTTATTTATTATTTCATCGTCTCTTTCTTTTCTCTTTCACTCACGATAACAACAAATTCCGTACAATCCCTATATTTCCTCTCCTTTTTCATGGGTTCTCGACCGTTAATATCCTAGAAAATTAAAAAGAGAAAAGAAAACTTTTCCTCTATTTTTTTCTTTCTGGGTTTCTGAATTGTCCCCTCAAATTTTCTCGGATTTTTTTTCATCTGGGTATATCATTCAAAATGGGCAAAAACCAAGCGTACAAAGCCATGCAGAGAGCTCGCCTCGGTTCTTCCTCGGCTGCCCCTGATGAGATCGAGGACGGCATGGTTCGTACCCTTTCATACTAGTATTTCAAAATCAAAATCTTTCCCATTTTTCGAGTTTTTAATTTTTTAATTTTTTTATCATTATCTCGAATAGGCTAGTTGCTTATGCTTAGTGGTTTAGTAAATTTGTGTTTTTAATTTGGATTGTTTTAATAATCTGTCTAATTTTAAATTTCTGGCACATGCTTGTTGCTTGTGATTTGCATTGTTTCCTACAGTTTGTTGAGCTAAGTAATTGTTTTTTCTGCTTACTGGCGGGAAAAATCTGATTCAATTGGCTTGTTGGTTGGTGGTTTTGAGATACTGATTAGTGAGGAGTGAGCTTAGTTGGATTATTAGAAGTTCGTATGGTGCACTAGTTTTTAATTTTATGCTATTAACTGTTTCTCCTAGTCAATTTTTTACACCTTTATTGGGTTAGCTGCTTGCTAGCTTAACTGGTAAAACCTCTTCGAGTGCTTACAACAGTACAAGAGTAGTGATAGCAACTTTTGAGCTTAGTTTTTAAATTGAACGACAGAACAATTTCTTCTCAATACGTTTATTAGATGAAGTTAGTTGTTAGATTGTATAGGTTGTGTTTGGAATAAATTTAGATCCTAAATCAGCTCCTAGCAGAAGAAGTGCACAAGTGTATTACTCTTGACAAGCTTTTGACGAGTTAGCTGCTACGTTATTAATTAGCGAAGTGATCTGCACTTATACACAAATGTTTTCTTTCTCTCTGTTGGTATGATTGATTGCAAGTGCTTGCCAGTCCCACGGCCCTCTTTTATTTCTTGATTTAACGATCAAGGGCATGCTAGCAAGTTCTATTTATTTGAGTGAACAGATGATCGTTTAGTGTTCTTAGATGCTTAGTGCTGAAAATTGCTAATGGTGAGGTTAACTTTTTAAATTCATTCTTTATTTTAGGGTATCTTAGGAAAGGTTTTTCTTTTCGTCAATTAGACAATTCGATTGTTTTAAGTAATGCTGTAATATTATTTTGGATGACTATTTTTCCTGGAATATTTCTGATGGGGCCCTCGCAGGTGGATGGGTCTTTTCATTCACCAGAGTGGCATGCTGCTCGTTTGGCCAGCCTTAAAACATCTCACACGGTTACCTGGGAAGAGTTTAAAAAGAAACAAAAGGTAAGCTGCAATGCAAATTCATATATGTTTTTATTTTTATTTTTAAATTATTAACTGTTGGTGTAATCTTGCTACAATGTTCAGTGAATGCGATAAACATAATTCTCTGTGACTATGTCCTATGTGAAGAAACATATCCACATGCATGAATGTGAGAAGTTATTTAGAGTAATAGAAATAAAGAAATATATTTGGCACCTCTATTCGTCTGTGACATACAGAAGCTTATTCTATTTTTGATAATGCATTCTGATTTCGGATTGTAAAGTACTAAATTTCTTTTTGAAAAAGTTGGTTAGGTATTTGATTAAGCTGGAATTTAAATGGATTTGTCTTCGAAATTTTCCAGATAATTTCGCTTGTTATATATCTAGGATTATGATTTTCTGCAATTTGGCATCTACGAGTTTAAAAATGATGCAGTCTTTTGTTGTCTGGACTTTTAGGTTTGTTCGTAGCTACACCGGCTTTAAGATTGTGTTTGCCTTGTTCCTAAGTATCATAGAATTAGACTGATGGAGTGTTGCTGTTGCAGGATTTGTCAAATGTATTTAAACCCACTGTAGTTTGTTAACCTTGCAAGTCCAATTTTTCACAATTCATTTAGTCCCAAGTTTGGATGATAACAATCAGGAAGTTTGAATTTGATATTTATTTATTTATTTTGAAACTCTTCAACATAGCAAGGTATTGATTTATTGTGTGGTTGTGATTAGTGCAAACATACACCCTCCAAGTGAGAACCCCTGAAATTTGAGTTATTTTGCTTACAGAATACAATGGCCCCCTTAATCCCTCACCATGAAAGATGCAAATAGTAGGTCATAAGAGACTTAACCTTTCACCAGGTTAACTTGATGCCCCCTAAATATTCCAAAATCTTCTGTCTGATCTTAGAAACTCACATTATTATGATGTACATGCTAAGAAAATAAGAGAAGAAAAAGTTGGAGCTAGAGTCAATATTGCTTGCAAATGGTTCAGACAAAGCTGGCCAAAGGTCCAGCTTACCCTTTGCTTGCACTTTGGACTCTCTTATGACGCCCTGTATATTTCTTTTCTGTTCACATTAGAATTGTTACTGTAACCATTTTCTTATTCAGTTCCAAGTTTTCTGGATGCATACCTTCTGAATGTGTGCTAAGCTACTGGCGTTTGTGTTATTATGAATGGCATATTTGTCACTTATCTTTGTACTTGATGTGCTAGGAAGATGAACTGAGAAAAGGTGAACTGGAAAAAGATACTGATAGAATGATGCGAGAGTACAGAGCCCAATTAGATGCTGAAAGGGCACGCAAGCTGGCCCAAGGAAGGAATCACTCTGGTAGTAAGTCTGATCGTAAAAAAGGTATGTGTAAAAGATCTTAAGACAAGAACATGTGTCTCATTTCTTATGATTACTGACCCTTATTCTTTACCTCTCTACCGATGAATGCATTCTTGTAGATAGGAAGGATAGAGACTTAAAGAAACGCAGCAGCAAAAAGAGAAAGGTGCTTACTATTTCTAACAAGCCTTGCGTGTAGATTCTAGTTGCTGGTCATTGTTTCATATAAATTGCATATGTGACTGATATGATAATACTTATAGCACGGATTTTTTTAATTCCTTAACGATAAGCTAAGGGAACAACCCTCTATGCTCTTGCCTTCATGGATGTTTTTTGAAACTAGAAACACATGTTTCAGTCTTCTGTTCTAAATTAGTTTCCTGGTAAAAGCTTTTACATTTATTACTAGACAGTGGCCTAGTGGTACTGTTTTTTGGAGGATTAAAATTGCTTATCCATTTACTAAATATTGCATCACTGATGCAGTCCAAAATACGAAACAAACATATTCTCTTTGGGAGGTTGAGCAAGTTAGACTGTTTCAAATAATTGGACCATAGTTGAGTACCAACATGCATCGCTCCTAGTATTGTGGGGTTTGTGCTTTCCTCAAGTTTGACGCCCCTCGCTCCTTGTATTGTGCAGTTTGTGCTTTTTTCAAGTTTGTATTCATTCGCATCATATGGTTTGGCAACCTTATGAATCTGACTGTTTCATGTTTGAAATACAGTCCAAAGTTTTAATTTAGGTATTGACATACTTTGCACATGTAAATATAGTGATTTGAACTCTTACCAATAAAGTATGCTAAGAACCCTGTTTGGCCTAGCCTTGTGTTTTGGTGATTTTTTGCCTAGCCTTGTATTTTGGTGATTTTTTAAAAAAAAAAAAACTCAAAATTGTATTAAAGATGAAGATTTAAAACAGATAGTGGACCAGCTGTCCACTAAGAAAACAAAATTTTAAGACTATTTGTGCTATAAATGTATACCCAATCACCCCTATACAAAGCTAGAATCAGATATAGTTCCCTATCACAAAATCCCTACCTGGTTTAGATGAGTGAAGAAAAATCATGGATCTTGAAACTGTTTAGAAACTCATATCTGTCCATTTCGGTACTTGCAGTTTAAATATCAACTTCCAAGAATCTCCTGGAAGCTATTTTTTGTCATATAGTGTTAAAGGAGGGGACCCGTGCTTGAAGAACTGCATTGTAGCTCTTAGTTTGTAACATATTTTTTTATCTTCAGGTCAGTATATGACATTCTTGGAGGGGTTGATGAATCCATGGGAACTCTTAACTGCAATTTTGGTTGCTATAAACTGCAGAGAAAATTTAGTATTTGATTCGGACAGAATCAGTTGTTTCATTTTACAAATGACGAGAAGTGAAGATTTATTTTTAGTTTAGAGGCATCGAGAAAGATTAGAGACAGGACAGAGTTTTGTATCGGTGTTTAATTGTGGTACACTGTTGTCAATCTGAATTGCTTAACATATGGTTTAATATGTAAATTTTGTTGGTTTTACTGGTAATCTGGTGTACCATCTGGATATGTGGATTTGTTTCTCGCTTATAACTGTCTTTTCTTTTCAATGGAATTATGCAGTATCCTGGATTTACTGTTCTCTTTGGATTGTGTAATCACTAGCCAAATGTTCTATTCTTAGGCTTTTTATTTTTTATTTTTCATTTTCTATATATTTATTATTTTTTTAACAAAAATTACAGTTATAGTTAGATCTTCTGACTCAAAATCTTTCCTTTGCAGCATTCAAGGCGGAGATCTTCTGACTCAAGTTCCTCAAGTTCATCATCAGAATCTTCTAGTAGTGATGAAGAAGAGAGAGAATCAAGAAAATCAAAGTCCAGGTCCAAGAAATCAAAGAAGGAAAAGAAGCACAGGTCAAGGACCAAGCACTCTGGCAGTGATGATGAAGAGGCTGGTGGTCCTGTGCCGCTTTCAAGATTCTTTGAGAGCACGAAAAGTTAACAGCATCATCATTGAAGATATTGTCTTAATTCAGGCTTTATACAATAGGAGATTATTTGTTATTTTCCTGTTTCTTAAAGATCTGATTTGTTCTTTCTTTATTATGAGCTTGTGATGATATCTGTTTTCCTTGATTTTCAAATTAGAGTTTCAAATTCTGCTTTTCTTTGAAGTTGCGAGTTTGGAAATTTTCTGAAAGACTTGAGTGAACTGTATCATATAAATTTCTGTTACCATGTTAAGGAAATTTCTTGTGAGCTGAGAAATTGTTGCCAGAAATCCCTTTTGTAACCTTCTAAGCCCTAAGGTGTTCACGACAGGTTTTCATGTATTAACAAATTTCTCCATGGTTCATTTAGATAGCAGTTTCATTTACGCCGTAATGTAAAAAATGTCAATCCAGTTTGTGATATTCATTTCAATTTCAACTCTTTAAATTGCTGCAAGATACTGCTGAATAGAGATGTCCCAGATCGGCAGCATAAGCAAAATCGTGCTTATGCTTTACCGGAAAGGATTCTAAGGCAGACTGTAGATGACAGATGCCATTGTCGTTGGGGCGCAAGCATTTTTAGTTTCGCACTTGTAGTGTGTTTACTTATCAGGAATGACCGACTGAGAACTAGTCAAGAATGAAAGTAAATGATAAGTTTACTTGGTTTTATGAGAGATGGAATAAGAATTAAAATAGTGCGATTCACCGAAAATTGAGAATAATTATTAGAGTTTTTATTTCTATGAAAAAGATGAAAATGAAAATCTCATTTCTTAAAGTAAATATATTACCTCTACTTAAATTTTAAAATTATCATTTTAACCTCCCTTATATTATCATTATTAATAAAAACAGTTGTTACTATTAATATTAATTATAATTAATAATAATAATTAATAGTAATTTTTAAATAAATAATCACAATAATTAATATATTATTATATTTAATTAACATATTATAATTAATTACCTAATATAATAATAATTATCATTAATAATAATTTTTAATAAATAATTACTGTAATTAAACTATAAAATAATAATTATAACAATAATTTAATAAGTACTTTTTAATAATTTATTATAATCTAACTCATTCAAATTCTAATTTCAAGACAAAGTAAGCAAATAGCTCATTCCGATTCTGATTCCAATTCCTACAATTTTAAATAAACAACTTATTTTTATTTTTATTTTTCATTCTCATTCCAACTCATTCTCATCTCAACCCATTTTGATTTCCGTTTAATAAATGCATCATTAATTGTTTTGCGACAGCAGGACAGATAGATACAGAATCGCTGAAAGAGACGAATGAAATCTGATCATCAGACGCTGACTGTTTTCATTAGGACAACAATAAAGACAGCCAATACAAACACCATTACAAATACTCTGGTCCTTGAATTCTGCCCATCATGATAAAATATTGCAACTCAATAGCCATCCCCTTTTTTGGATGTAACATGTATTTACATGAAGAACTCAATTCACCGAAACATAAAACAGAGAAACAACACTATCAAAGCCACATTAAATAATCAGCTCACAAGTTATTACTGCTGCCGATACTCAGGGTTGAATGCAAGAGCCTCCTGATAGATTAACTCCTTCATCTGTCCTTCGGTCAGCGCATGCTGCTCGAAGTCAAAGCTGAAGGGGCTCATGCAGACAGGCTCATCACTGATGTCATGCAATGACCCCAGGTAGGGATGTGCAAGTGCATCTTCGACTGCAGTTAAAAATATATCAATAGCAGATTAGAGATCGAAGAGCAAATTAATTAATCAAAAGAACTGCAGCATGATGCACAAAATGACCAGAAGATTGCAGAATTAAGTGACTTAAAAGTTCAACCAAGAAACACATGCTGCTTTACAATTTTGTGATGCAACCATTAATATGAAAGCTCAACACATATTAATCGGAAGATACAGGATCAACACATGGTTTTCAAGAAACTTCAATCAAATATGGCCATGAAGTTGTGCAAGGACATAATTATTAATTGCTTAGAAATCCTAATTTATACATGCTACTCCACATGCAAGTGTAGCATTCATTCACTAAGGTTATTGACACAACACCAAATTGTACGCATAATTAACTCACCAGTAATCCTTTGTCGCGGATCAAATGTTAACATCTTTTCAACAAGATCAATAGCTGAAGGGTGGACATTTGGAAACTTTTCAGTGAAAGACTGCCGTTGATAACGAGGAAGTTGGCAAATGTATTTCTTGGCATTTTCATTCAAGAACCCCAATTCAGCCTCTGATGGAGTACCAATCAGCTGCAAGGATGTAGTGTGACCTTAATCATACTAAAATTCAGACATGTATAAATAATATAAATTACTTGGCAAGGACTTCATGATTTTACACCTATACATTTAGGCATGAATTCATATGTGCAACAAACTTGTAACAAAATTGAAGAACCAAGCAAGATAAGAGAAGGGTAATAAAGAAATAATATTCTTTACACTAAAAACTGAAAACGAGATTCCAGATAAATAGAGACATCCATGAATTTTAATGGTTAAAATTGCTGATATATCACACATAATATATCAAGTATAGGTAAACAGATATAAGAGGTCTGAAATGTTGTACATTTGATCTGTTTTAATATTTCATTGCACAAAAGTATACCAACTATCGGTGGCCAAAACTTCAATATTTTTCATCCTGCACATAGTGGATTCACAATCCACTGCCTTGATCCACCTCGCTACATCCACCCCTCCACTATTTACACAATTTTGAAATACAAATATCTCAATTTAGAAACTTCCTAAAATTTCTGTAATACGGGGGTTCTTTGTTCTCTATTTCCATGCTTGTCTTCGGACTTGAGAAAAAAAAAAATGCAAATCCTACCAGTAGACTTGAACCTTTTGATTCAGAACTAATTTACCTTTTTTAATCGTTATCAATTTCATGTAACATTCTCAATAAATATATCCAATTTCTTGGAAGTCAATATATCCATCCACACAATCTTGGATTTAGAATACAAAAAGTTGATGATTAGATACCTCAATAAGCAAGCGTAGCTGATGCACATGATCTCTTCCAGGAAACAATGGCTTGCGATCCATCAATTCCATAAAAATACAACCAACTGACCAAACATCAATAGCTGCGGTATAATCTGAAGAGTTCAAAAGAAGCTCAGGCGCACGATACCATCTAGTAACTACATATTCTGTCATAAAATCAGTTTCAGAGGTGACACGAGCCAGGCCAAAATCACATATTTTTAAGTCACAGTTGGCATTCAGGAGGAGATTGCTAGGTTTCAAATCCCTGTGAAGAACATTTGCAGAATGTATGTATTTAAGTCCACGGAGGATCTGATACAGGAAATACTGCAAAAAGAAAATAAAGTGATTAATTTAGTTATGAGGCTGATGGAGATGGTAACCTAATAAATGAAAACAACTATCAAGGAGCAAACTAGAAGCAACAAGAAATATATAGATATGTCAAAAACAGCAAAAACCAGAAAGAAAAATCATGAGTTCTCTTATTGAGAGGGGAAAACATGTAATGGTTGAATGAGGCTCAAAAGTGATTTCGAAAAGCTAAAAGCTAATTTTGGTGTTTGATAAATATTTTAAGAATCATGTTTGGAAATATCACCTCATCCTACAACAGATGTTGGAAAGTAAGGAAGGAGTGGTTTTTCAAATCGATTTTAAGAATCAGTTATGTATTTAATACAATTCCATATATATCCTCACATATATTATAATCCAAAATTATCCTTATTCAATTAGGAAATAAAATCATTAAATTTAAAGAGATTATTATCATTATCAATTATATTGAGATAACAAAATAAAACATAAATTATTTTAGTTGTCAATTATTATATATAAACAATAGGAAATAGTACACATGCATGTTTATAAATGTGTAAATAAATTTTATTCAACATAATGTTCATTTCACTTATTTGCATTCTTAGAACAACTTAAAAATAAGATTTAGCAAACACATATGACTGCTTTTAAAACTCATAGCACTTTTTAAAACAAATTTTACCAAATATTAAACCGATTCTCTTCACAGCTAATTATTTCAGAGCAGAACAAATAGCAATTATTTAAGAAGCTACAATATTACCAAACTGGCCCTTAGTAGAGCCATTTTACAAGATTATGCAATAAATCTGAATATTTAAATTCAAACCTGACAGTGCTCCTCTGATAATGCTTGATTGGAACGAATTATCTGATGCAGGTCAGTATCCATGAGCTCATATGCAATATAAACATCATTAAATGATTCCCTTTGTGGTGGCGGTATTATATCCCTGATTGCAACAACCTGCATAAGAAATGCAATTGGCTTTAGTTAAAGACAAATAAACTTTTCTTTCACCTAAAAAAAAAGAAAAAAAGAAACAGCTGAGTTAGAAACAAATACACCAGGAAAATACTAAAGCTATTACATCAAATAAATACACTAGATATAAAAATATGCCTTTATCATTCCATGTAGTATACAAAGGCTAAAACAACCAAACAATACAATAGTATGGTAGTCAACACTAGGCCCAACAAGCATTAGATATAAAAAACTAATAACTCTAACAAATATTAGCAATGGCATAGGAATACAGAGAACCACTCATCAAAGATTGCTCCAAGACAAATCATCTAGGTAAGTCAACCTTCTTCCACCATTCATCTTGAAAGAAAATATTATCAACAAATCCTCCCACGCACATCAAATGTCATCCCACAAACTAGCCCATGAGAGCTACAAAATATGAAATCCATAAAATGGTTGTTCTAACAACTTGGGCAAATAAATGCAGATCAGGTCAAATATTCAAAGTGCGACGCTCATCAATTCCAAGTTCCGTTTGAAGGAAAGAAAAGAGAATACTGAATAACTTATTAACTGTCCAAATTATTTCTTTGAACAAAATAACCACATCACATTCTCAGTATCATAACTCAAAGCTTCTAAAAAGCCTAAATTTTGATGTGACGAGATGCTCAATAGCTTATGATCTGTGAACCATTCTTTCTCAAACAACTTTAAAAATAAAATAACAAGACGACTGAAACTATCTGATTATACTCACATTCAGTCCGAAACTATCTGACTATACTCGCATTCAGCCTTTTATACCTTTTATCATTTTGCAGTGCATGCAGCCTTTTTTATTCACAAATTTTGGGATGAAGCTCCCTAGGGAGTACCAATAAATAAATTAGAAATCAAATAAATGGTTAATCCGCATAGAGCAGTGTTCATTGTCAAAAGTATTGTGTGCTTTCCTTAATGCTTTATAGTGAAAATATGAATTTGAGAGTAATATTTAAGTTCTCTTTCTGCTATTCTGCATCACACAGTCCTATCACAATAATGATGCAATCACCAACAACTAGAGTGAAGCAAGCAAGAAATGCATCTTTAGTAATTACACATAGTGTGTAATGGGTTTCTTCTTCTGTTATCTGCTTCACTGCACCCCCCCCCCCAAACAAAAGACATAATGTTCAGCATTGTTAGCAATCAATGACAGAAAAATTGATCAAATAAACCATCTCAAGTACTTTAATTAAGAATACTATTAATAAAAAGGAAATACTTTAATTCAGTAAAAGATTAGAACAAGGATATAGACAGAAACACAAACGATTCCACCAAAATTCCAACTTTCCCACAGAAGATCAAACTAAACAACAGACATTAATCTAACACGCTGCTCGCGTTGCTGGAAAAAAAAAAAAGCAAGAATCAGTAATTATCACTCACTGACGTTTTCATGATCCATGTGTCGAAGCAACTTGATCTCACGAAGTGTCCTCTTTGCATCAATTTTGTTATCGAATGCATTAGCTATCTTTTTTATCGCCACGTGCTCATTCGTCTCCGAGTTTAGTGCCGAACTAAGAAACAGCCAAAATTGTTATCAGTACATTTCTTGTATAAACCGAAAAGAGAAGTCGTCAAACTAGAGTGGATGTGGATAAAAACTATTCACACACCCCTCGACATACAAAAGCATTTCTAATAAATTCCTCTTAGACTGGCAGGTATGCTTTTATCAATCACCATACACAAATTAGATTTGATCTCCTTTTTCCTTCAGAAGAAATGCTCTGCCACTTACTAAAGGGAAAATATATTAATCACTTATTGCAAATGATTAACAACGAAAAGAAGCTAACAAGACATAGCTAATAAGTTTTTATCCTCTTCCTGCAAAATTCAAATTCAATTCTATTTCCGTCTACCCTCGATCACCCATATTGTGTCCTATTTACTAGCTCACCATTTTCAATACCCAGAAATCTCTCACCGTCACTTGCACATTCACCGGGTTCAAAACTGAAAATCCAACAAACCTTTACTATAACGACATAACAACTTTCAAATAAAATCCAATTCCCTTATTTCCTCTTTAACCTTAAGCATCATTTCAAGGATTCTCTCACCTAGAATCCTCTCTCTCTCTAGCTCGGCTTCTTCACAAGCACATACATCTATAAAGCCACAAACTTGCTTCAAAATCACAAATATCTACACAAACCCACATACAAATACATCAAATTAAAAGATGATAGGACAGAGCTAGTTACCAAACGATGCCGTATGCACCTTTCCCGATGGGCATGATCGGTGGCTTATACTTAGCAGTAACCTCAAAAATGTTACCAAAAATGTTATATTGTATAAACCTCCCTCCGTGGCTCAAAGTCGCCGGGATGCTCTCGATCCCCCCTGCCGCTGGAGCTGCAGCTGCTGGAGCTGCCGTCTGCTGTGGGTCGGGCTGCGCCTCCGCCATCTCCGTGTCCGCCGCCGGGGGCCCAACTTCCATTTTATCGCTCGCTTTCTTTATCCGGGCTTCTTGTTACTTGAGTGCTGGGATCATGCTCAGTGATATGCTACGTGCTCGTGTTAAGGATTGAAGATTTTCTTTGGTCAACAGATCTAAATTCTGTTGGTTTATATTTATTTATTTATTTCATTATTTTGAGATTTTGTTCTTCTCGTGTCAGGATGTAATAACATTTAGGTATCTTTATTTTAATAAAATCATGAATGAGAATAGATCTTGCAATGGTTTTCAAATAGATCCCTGTTGTTACGTAGAACTAGCAAAACGGGCCACCGGATCGTGCTTGTGTCGTATCACTCTCGTGCCATCTCAAATTCAGGTCAACCTAAACCCGACCCAATTAATAATTATATCAAAATATTAAGATTTAAACTCGACACAAAAAATAAATGGGTTACTTAATAACTTGTTCAATATCTATTTATTCATAAAAATTTACATCAAATATTTGCGCAAACGTACACACACACATATATATACTATTAAAGTTCTAAATCTATATAAAATTTTATAAATAAAATTTTGTATAAATATCTATCTTTCTAAAAATAATAAAAAGAGATAATCATATCCAACACTTGAGTTTTAATAACAAGGAGTTAGAAATTAATTTAAAATAAAAAAATATAATCGTATTATTGGTAAGGTAAATGAATTAAAAACTTTAATGCTAATACGACATATAAAAATCGTATCGACTCGGACTCGATCCATTTAATAATTGTGTCAAATTTGATAATTCATACTCATTTATTCATGTCGTGTTTTTGTTGAGCAATCGGATCGAATCAAATTTTACCAACTCTACTGTTGCAGTATTGTAGCGCTTGTTGTACAATGCCAAATTGCCAATAATACAAGTCGACAATTTGACCACTATAATTTTGAAAATAGCTTATTTCAAATTAATATATTTCCAATATATACAAAATAATTTTTTTTAATATTACAATCAAAATTTCACTAAAGTCATATTTAAAATAATTTTATTATGGTGTACTTTTTAAAAACTTGAACTTAGAATTGGTAAAATTTATGTTCAATTATTTAAATGAAAATCTTTGAGATATAAATCCTCACCTTAGTACATAGTGAGAAAGAGAAGTTTACTACTTTACTAATTGATTTGTACTAAAATAGTTAATTAATTAAATTATGTATGTCTTTTTTCGTATGCAGATGCTTGATTGTAGAACTTGTGTAAAAATATATAAACTGTGTGTTTATTTATGATTTTATTAAAATTGGAAATCCATGTGTTATTATCTTTTTTCTTCTAGAAACTTTGGAATAATTCTATTATTATTACGTACACGTAATAATAAGCTGCTTCTGTGCCATTACCAATTAACCATCACTCGCCGGCATTATGTCAACTACCAAACTGTTAATAGTCAACATGTAACCAAAATCTCAATTTTATTTTATCTAATTAAGAATTTCATTTTTAATATTAAAAAACATTTTCATTCCTGTACCAGTACTCTCTCTGGGACTTTTGACATAGCAAATCAGAGATTGACACTTTCCCTCGCAATTGAATTTTTTTTTTTTTTTTGTAAAAATTTCTTTCATTTGATGGGTAGCAAAGTTTTACCAAAATTGTAGAGAGGTAATTGCTAAGTTCCATCGTTTATAAAAAAATCAACATTCTCATTGCAGGCATGGTATCATGAAAATTTGACCAAGCTCCACCAAGATGGTCAAAAAGAAACTGCTTTCGAAGAATAAAAAAAAACAAGCTTAATATTTTATTTACTATTTAGTATAATAACGAGTACAGCAAGAAATATGTAGTTTATTTTGTAAAGGTCATCAAGATGGATCAATTAATGGCACAATCCGGCAATAAATAAATTTTGCATTTTTATTTGACCCAAGAGATCAATGATTGATATTTGATAGATACCATACAAATGTATTAAATTGAACTACCGATTCCAGATTTGTCTTCTAAAAAATAAGAACTTGATGAAGAAATTTGACATAAGACACTAAAATCGCGATGGAAAATTTCTATTTTTCTTCTCAATCTGAAACGGCAACATGAGAACTTCAGGATTCAAACCAAAAATCACTATGCGAAGCCATGTATGGCCAGTTAATCACTGCCATATGAGTTTACTCATCAGGTGATGGAAGATCATTGTTATATGATATTACCATATTCATATGAGATAAGAGAGTTTATTTAGCCTCAACCCCGTACCAAAGTTGATAAAAGGTTTAAGACAATGAGATGAATGCCGTAAAAACATCTGAAGTTCAGAAAGTCAACTGAGGATAATTTGAATCAGGATGAACCACCGCTCTCAAGGTGCATCGCATCCTTTTGTCTCACAACACATAAATGTAGAAACTATCATTTGATGCCAGAAAAATTGTCAGGAAAATGATTGCATTCTTGAGATCCCTGAAAATTCAAAAGACAATATGCTAACAAAAATTTCAAAACTGATTGTACGAAGTAAAGATGATAAACAGAATTGATGATGGCAAAATCTACAGTCTGCTCAATGATCCAATATCACCTTTGTTATGGACAACATGCAAATTACAGAATTTGGCCAGACTCTATATAGGCAGGACGAAATCACAAACATTCATTGTTCCTTTCCTCACCTCATGGTCCAGATTTTTTTCATTTCGATGGGGAAAGAAGTTTTGTTAAAAGCTAATCCAATGCAATTACTCTCTCATCCCCTCTTTCCGGCTAAACCATCTGAGTAGCTAACAGCTCTCATTCTTAAATATTGGAGTCGTAGGAGTTAGTAAATGTGTTTCTTATTGCAAATAGCAGAGACCCAAGAAGAGAGCTTACCAAAATAAGTCTACCACGTAAATGATGGCAACACATATGATGGATACGCATCATATTTAGATACAAGAGTTTGAACAGAAGATAGATCTGCAACTTCTCCATAACTGCCAAGTCCAAGTTCAGTTGTATGGATCCCTCCAGTAATAAATACGGACTGGATTCCAGCTGCATTGGCACCCTTAATATCATGGTGAAGAGAGTCGCCCACAGCTATAGAATCACAAGCATCCACACCAACCATGGCCATAGCCGATTTATATATTATCTGATGAAATAATTAAAAGGAGTGAAAATACAGAGAACATAAAATGACCACAGAAAGATAAGGACAATAGACAGCCTAGTTAAAAGAATGTAAACAATCAAACGAAAGTGCAAATGCAGAGTGATGATGTCACCAATTTCATTTAGCTACTTCTATATACTGCAAAATCTCAAAATACATATGATGTTGCCATCACAACTAACCAAATCATAAATTCATGTATTACAATCTGAGATAAAGTTGGAATACACTGACATATTTGGACAAAAAATAAATTAAAGGAGTGCAATTGTGTTTGATGAGGTGTGGGTGAGTAGAAGGGAATAGCCAGTAGTATTGAGTTTAGCACTTATAGCTAATATTTGGTTAATTGAAATGACATAACAAAAGAGTGTGTGAGTAATAAGTGGTTTTCCTAAAAGTTGTCAAATTCAGTAATATAATGCAATAAACATCTGTGAAGGTAGGCCCAAAAGCAAAACAAAAGTTATACCAAAGGCAACCCAAAAGATATCATGTGAGAATGATCATTACAGCCACACGTATTATTGGATGTCAGTTTGTTTGACTAAAGACATACACCATCTACCACACACAGTCTGCTAAAAGTCCAAAAATATCAGGAAAAGGATAATAACACTACTAGAAAGAGAACAAAGTAATTGCACCACCTTATCAGGCTTTCCCATCCATCTCACTTCACCCCCAAGCTTTTCAAATTTAGATGCCAATGTACCTAGTATGATCAAAATACATTCATAACCAAATGGTAAACCAATAAAATTCCTAAATGTGAA
The DNA here is from genome assembly GCF_022201045.2 of Citrus sinensis. Taxonomy (NCBI): domain Eukaryota; kingdom Viridiplantae; phylum Streptophyta; class Magnoliopsida; order Sapindales; family Rutaceae; genus Citrus; species Citrus sinensis. The sequence goes on along the minus strand of NC_068558.1, from coordinate 34,748,058 downwards.
ATTCTTAGATATTGAGAAATTCCTACTCAATAACTTGTGAGATGAGTATATAATATCAACAGACACTAGGTTAAAGTTTTTTAAATCAAACAGAATCAAATCTGTCATCCTAGATATAATGTACTTTCCTGTGCCACATTGTGTGGTCTGAAGATCTCATTAACTAAAATATCTTTACCAGGCATGACACGCAGAGCCCTAGCTTCGACAGTCACATAATCTGGATTGGCAACCACCATGGGAATTTTCTTAGATGCACAAATTTCCAAAATTTTCTCGAGATCCTGAAGACTCATTGGGCGTACATCTCCAGAAGGAAGCCCCATGCCTTCAGTACCATGAGCTAAGATAAAATCAGCTTCTTCAACATTTTCCACAACTTTTAAGCCTAGACCCTGCAAACAACCAAAAGAAAACAAAAGCTACAATAAAATAAAATAAACTTTTACGTGGTGCAACATAATAAAATATCCTCTCAACTATGTACCAAATTATTCAAAACCATATCTCCTTAAAAGTTATATTCATGGCTGCAGTCAATCAAAACAAGAAAAAAACTGTCCTCATCTGAATGGGCAAATGACAAGAGAAGAAGTAACATTACAATCACTGCTGGGTGATTCTCGTTATAATGTTGTTAAACACTGAAAATTCCTCAGAAAAAGTCAGTAAATTAAAATCAGTTGGTTCCCTTGGGACAATTAGATTCAACCCTCAGAGCATTGCCAGAGTGTTAAAGACGTAAAATTCTGCCCCCATTAGTTTTTGCTTTATATGAATATCATTTCTAAGTTAAAGCTCCACAATTATGTCATTTCATGAAATCCTGTATCCACAAAAAGTTACAGGATTGCAGAAAAAGAGAGAAAGAGTTCTAAGTATTTCCAAAATAGAGGACTTATTTTTAAGCAAAATTGAGGAGGAAAAAAAAAGTGGGAATAAATATCAGCAAACAAATAGTCAGAGAGCTCATACCTCAAGAGATATAGCACCTCTGTCACTCCAAGTCATGTGAATGCAAGACCTTCCTAGAGCTGCAAACCAAGCATCATCTCTCCTATTCATATAAATTCCAAAATATTTGAAATGTGCTTGTCCACTCAAAGCAACAGGTTCATAGAAAATCATGTTCAATATTATAGTTTCAAGGGAGGCAAAAAAAAAAATAATAACCCATCACAGGAAATGAAAAAGATAGGAGGATGATGAGAAAAGGTTAGAATGTTCAAGGAAAGTAAGTGAACCAAACCAATGGAATTTTGACAGGCACTAGTTATGGATAATTCTGCCATTTGAATAAGGGATGGCTTGGTTCAAAGTGCATATAATGCTGAATGAACAAGAGAATGGAAACGAATGGAGAAGATTAATAGTTGAGACAAGAAAGTTAAGTAGCTCAATTTGATAGATGCAAACTGCTAAATAGACTTACATAGTAATCATCACAGAGTCTAACATATTACAAATTGAGAAATAAATGATTTTTCAGTCCTTAATCACTGAAGATGCTATTACCAACCTTAGCAAGTACTGATGAGTCAATTCTCCACTGGTGATAGCTCCCGCAAAAAGCGAGGGATCGAAACCAAGGCTCTTCAGTTTGTCTATTGTTGTTGAAGCACGTCGTGAAGAATTACTAATGACAACCATTTTTGCGCCGGTTGTTGCCAGCATTTCTACTGCCACCAAGTAAAAGATTCTTAAGACACCGTGTCATTCATACTTGTCAGAAAGTCCAACCGAAAAATCCGAAGCTGTAAGGTGGACAAATCCAAGTAGCCAGACAAAATGTGCCGACACTTATGATACTCATTATGCACAAAAACAGAGTATCCGAGACATATCAAGAAAGACACATGGTTATTAGCACATGATGGAATGCAAGCTAAAAGCTTAAGCATTCCAATGAAATGAGTATCCACCACAAACATACTAACAATCCTGGAAAGCTAACGTATTATGTATGATATTATCTTTAGAAAAGCTAACCCCAAATGCCAAATCTCTCATGTGAAAACTTACATGTAGAAATTGCACCGGGATAAGGTTTTTTTCCATCATGAAGAACCCCAAATTGATCCAACAGCCATGCCTGCACCCACACCACCAACAGATTAACATATTTTGAAAACATGTAAACACATAAAAAATACTAATTATCTGGTGTTTCTCCAAAAAGCAATTGAATTTTTTTTCTAACTCGAAAACCACATTTTAAAATTACTATTTAAAAAAGAAAAAAGCTCCAACTTAATTACTAGTTAAGGAGAATAAGCACTGTAATTGCATTTTAATCCAAAAAAGCACTTTTGCATAGTCAACCAAAGCTGTTTAGCCAATTTGCAAATGAACTTCTAAACAAACACACACGCACCCTTTAACCATAAAAAGATTTCTTGCTTTACTTAAAACATAATTATTTTTCAATATTTTTGAGCAATTAAAGCTATCTAATTCAGCAGCCAACATCACTTGAAATAAATGATAGAAAACTAAAATTCAGATACGAGCGCCACACAAATGAAATGACAAAACTGACACTGGGCAAAACATTTAAATTTTGGGAGAAGCTGAAAAATGGGGAAAAGTAAGGTGACATTTGGTTTGATTACCTTGAAACGGCGCGTTTCGGCGATATGGCGAAGTCCGTTGAGGGTCTGAAAAAGGTGAGGGTCATTGGATTGAACAGAGCATTTTGCAATCATTGTTTATTTCTTATTTTTATTTTTAAATTTTTAAATTTTAAATTTTTTTTTTTTTTTTTGGGGGGTTTTCAGAATTCAGAAAACAGTTTCAATTTTGAGGTCTATGGAACTGGCTACAAGCAGCTTTTCAACTTCAATTAAAAACCAACTGTAGCCAGAAGCAGTCCGGCGAGAGCCTTTAGACAGTGAGGAGAGAGAAGAAAATGAGAAATAAGCCTAATAGGCTAATAGAGTAAAATATCATAGGAGTCCCTATTTTTAAAACAATCTGCAACGATACCAATTTTTTTAATTTTCTTTTACTTCCCCACCTACGACAGCCTCGTGTTATCTCGATATTAGTTCTAAACCATATTAATTGTTAGAATAATAATATAGTCACAAACTCTTATATAAATTTATTTTGTATAAATTGATGTGACGTTAATTCATTGGTTGAATTAAATATATCTTAACTCACATGATTTATTTTTATTATTTTATATTTTTATTCAACTAATGAATTAATAAGATATCAATTTATACAAAATAAATTTGTACAAAAATTTGTGGTTGTATCATCACTTTAATTATTAATATTTACTCTTCATACTAAATATTAATAACTACCTTGATATTAATAATTAATCAAAATGTCACATTAATTTTATCATTTGTTACTCTTTCTTTTATCTTTTTTTTCTTATAATCAACTAAATCGAGTTACTTAAAAATTTTGATTTTTAAAATTTTTTTTATTTAACTTAATAATAAATCAATTTCTTCCTTATTTATGTACCCTATAATAAACTTTACTTGCTCTAGGTACCCATAATTTTTTAATAATTAATTTTTTATAACATAAAATTATTATTTAAGAATATAACTCATATTATATGAGATTATAATTAATATTTATAAATTAAATTATTATTCTACTTTTTATCTTTTTTAATATTCGTGGATAATAATTGATTTTAACATGGCATAAAAGTGAGAAAAATTCAAAACGGTTTGTGTTTGGTTCGGTTCATCATTCATTTCTTATCCAAAAAACCGAATGCTAAAGGGAAAACGCTGAAGCTCAGTGGCTCACAAACCCACTGCTCTTCGCGCCATCTACTACCGTCCCTGCTGCTGGCCGTTTGCCATTTGTAAAGGTTAGTTTCTGTTTTGGCTTTTTTATTCAAATCTTTTTTAATTACAGATTTTGAAATACTGCTGTCGGATGCTTGCTGCTACCCAAAATTTTGACTTGTATTTTATCTTGGTTTCTTTTTTGGAGTTGTCTTTGAATAAAACTTTAGCTTTCTTAGAAGTACATTGTTGTACCTGTCTTATGTGCTTGCCATAAAATGACATGTGCAAAAGAGGTAATGAATGTGTATTTGTGCATATGGGGTTGGCACAAACTTGTGGATTCATTGTGAGTAAGAATAAGATTAGAAGTGGACCGGTAAAATAAGATACTTTTTGTCTTGGTCACGAGTATTATTCTCACTAGAATTCAGTTTTTTAGGTTGTTGTGCTGATTGGAATATTTGATGCAGATTCTGAAACATAATCCCGCCAGCACAACCCATCACCACTCCTCAACTTCTGTAATGCTGAGGCGGCGTTTGCTACCTTTGCCGCTGGTGATTTATCAAAACCTTCTAGTTCCTCCAACATGCGCCTCTCCACTTCAATCTTCACCCATCCAACCACCACCGCTCACCCACCAAAATTCTACAAGGAACCCGTTTTCCGAATCCAAGCAATAAAGCGGAGCCCTGGTCCAATCCAAGAACTGGGAATCCAGAAAGAGGCAGAGAAGGACTTGTCTAAGATTCTGAGAACTGAATTTGCCATTAAGAATATCGAAAAGAAAGTGAGCTCGAAGAAGTACAAAAATTTGTGGCCTAAACCAGTTTTAGAAGCTCTTGATGAGGCTATCAAACAAAAGAAATGGCAACTTGCTCTCAAGGTTTGATTTTTTTCTTTTTCTTTTTATAGTTTTTTTAGTTTTACTGGGTTATGGGGTTTTCATGTGTCTCCATATTTAACGTGGAGTTGTGACAAGTATGTTTATGATTTAGTTAGCTACTTCATTAATTATACGTGCACAACTGTACAGGTAGCACAATTTTAAAACTCAGTGTGGATAATGTTGACGTTGGGGATTAAACCAGACAAAGTTATGCAATAGTGTTGCAGAATATAATATGGGCAACTTGCACACTAGATCATTGCTCATTGAGTAATATCCATAAATTATTGTCATACTAGTTGCCACATCAGTTTGTATGCATAACTTTACATGTCTTGTTGAGTTTTATGTGTATTGATACATAGTTGCTACTTTGGTTGTACTTCAACTATTTTGTTCTTTCTTCTGAAATAAAAACCTATTCCCTATCATAGATTTTTGGACTTCTGCGTCAGCAGCAGTGGTATCAAGCAAGATGTCAAACATTTACAAAGCTTATAGTAATGCTTGGCAAGTGCAAGCAACCTGATCAGGCAAGTTTGCTGTTTGAGGTCATGTTGTCTGATGGGCTGAAACCGAGTGTTGATGTTTATACAGCTCTTGTGAGTGCTTATGGCCATAGTGGCCTTCTTGATGAGGCGTTTTCAACCATAAATGATATGAAATCAGTCTCAGCCTGCAAACCTGATGTATATACATATTCTATTCTTATCAAATCTTGCACGAAGTTCCATCGATTTGATCTGATTGAAAAAATTCTTGCTGAGATGTCTTATCTAGGAATTGAATGTAGCGCAGTTACATCTAATACAATTATTGATGGATATGGCAAGGCTAAAAAGTTTGAAGAGATGGAGAGCTCGTTTTCTGCTATGGTTGAAAGTGGCGGCTGCCATCCTGATATTTTCACATTAAATTCAATGATTTCAGCTTATGGGAATAGTGGGAACATTGAGAAAATGGAGAAATGGTACAACGAATTTAATCTTATGGGAGTGAAGGCAGACATTCAGACATTAAATATCCTAACTAAGTCATATGGAAGAGCAGGAATGTATGATAAGATGAGGTCTGTTATGGATTTCATGCAGAAAAGATTCTTCTTCCCTACAGTTGTTACTTATAATATAGTTATCGAGACATTTGGGAAGGCCGGACACATTGAGAAAATGGAGGAATACTTCAAGAAAATGAAACATAGGGGAATGAAACCTAACTCCATTACATACTGCTCTCTAGTTAGTGCTTACAGTAAAGCTGGGCTTATTATGAAGGTTGATTCAATTTTGAGGCAGGTAGAGAATTCGGATGTAATACTGGATACTCCATTTTTCAACTGCATCATCAGTGCCTATGGTCAGGCTGGTGATGTAGAGAAGATGGGTGAGTTGTTTTTGACAATGAAAGAAAGACATTGTGTGCCTGATAATATCACGTTTGCCACGATGATCCAAGCCTACAATGCACTGGGAATGACTGAGGCTGCTCAAAATCTGGAAAATAAAATGATTGCTATGAAGGAAAATTCAGGTATTCGGAGTACCTTCTTCATCTCATGCTAGTGTTGATTTGCTGGTATGTGAGAATTTTTCACAAGACTGGGTTTTCTCTGCTGACTATTTTTACTGTTGCAACATTATATTAGTGCCAATAGCCAATGATTTTTGACATCATTGGTTGTGCACTTGGAGAGTTCTGATTAAAGAGATTTTATAGCTTGGAACTCATTGGGCGTTATATTACAAATGTTTGTGAAACTTAAGACTTTTTTAATGAACTTGAGTTTTGAACTTATGATACGAACTATGAAGTTTATCGTGTTATTGTCTTCATTCAGGTAAAAAGCTGATTCAGTGCTAGTATGATCAATTACAAGAAAGAAAAGCAACCTTTAAAATTGGAAATCAAAACATCAACGATGATCAGAACTAGGGAAAACCTTCCGCTGGCTTGGGAGTTTGTGAGCACTCAGAAAGATTTATTGGTTGCGTTTAACGTCTTGCGCCGAAGGTAACTGCTACATTCAATTGCTCAAGTTATCTGCATACATCATTCTTTGGATTGTGCTTTAGAGTATGAAAAGCCTAGGTCATGTAGAATCCATAAGTTGTCAATTTTGGATAAATGTTACATACTCTCGCGGTTTTGAGAGCATGGATTATAGTCATTAACATTCTGTTTGATTCACTTTTCCTAGAAAAAGTTTAGTGGATAAGAAAAGTAAAGGAAATGAAAGTTTTGTTATCTTTTCTGCATCTTCGTTTTCACTACGTTTTCCTGTTCATTTGCAGCATCTATGTTCTCCTCAGAAGCAGAAAACCTTCAGTGTGTCTAGATTCCCATGGTCGTATCAAGCTCAAGAAGCTCGAGTGAGAGCCATACAAGCAACTTCTGCTCTGCCACGCACCAAAATTGTATTACCCCAGTGCAATCCCACCATGCTTTATGCATATGTACGTCAGCATAAACACTTTTTTTTTTGGAACTTCTGTGTACCATCTTTGCGAATAACTTGAAAGCTGGAGCAATATAAAGGGGATGGACATGGAGATTTTGTTAAGCAATGCAATGTAAAGGGAATGGACATGAAGATTTTGTAAAACAATGTATTGCAGAGTTTGCTTTAGTGCATGTAAACAGGTCTTGGTACTCTTCGGTCATATTCAGAGATTTTGTATTCAGAATTTACATACGGCCGTTAGATTTTAACTAAAGAGAAATGTTGATCTTTAATCAGCAACTGGAGCTTTCTAGTCTCGTCCAAACTTTCATCTACGTCAGAAAATCAACCAGACCTATCTTTATGGGCCAAACAATTGCGCTGTTCTTAGTTTGGGCTGGAATTGGATTTAGTGGGCCTCTAGCCCATGGTCATTGCCGTGAGCAAAATCTGAAGTGTATGAAACGTCCATGAAATGCTTTCAAGTGATGCAATTATTGCACCGTGGCAGATACTAGTTTAGTGATTAATTAAACTATCATCCACTACCTTTCATTTGCCATTTGCAAAATTTTCTGTTATGGTCGGTATTAATACATAATTGCAATAATATAAAAATTAAAACAACTCCAAAAAAAAAAAAATCATTAGCTTACGGATGAATGGATGTTATGCCAAATGTCAAAAGGTAAAACAAAAGTATTATGAAAATTACAAAGTCGTTGCTGAAAAGAAATTTCATTTAAGGGGCAAATAGCAATCTCCCATTCTCAATTGATGTGCCAGAGTGGAAACATCATGAATTCGAGCAACCAAGGCGACATGTTTACAATGTCAGTTGAAGCACAGAGATACTACACCATATACATGCGTACTAAAACAATTCAAAAGCTATATTATTATTATTATAATTTATATAAAATAGATGCAACTCTTGATAAATTTCTTCCCAATACCAATATAAAGGAATCCATATTGACTCTTCAAGTCATTGCATGCAAAAAACTTTGCACAAAATAAAATGAAAACGAATAAGTGACAAGTCTCATCGAGAGAGAGAGAGACACACACGCACTATTCAGAAGGCCCATTTACGGGCTTTCCTTTCTCTCTAAGCTTGGCCACAGCTTGCTTCATGGCCTCCTTCCTCTTCTTGCTAGCTAATACCTTTGCTTGCACGCCACTCACATTTGGGTCCTTCTTCTCCTCCGGTGGAGGCGGCGGAGGCCTCCGCGCTGCCGCATTTGCATTCCGATCACCAATGACGTTCAAGCCCAGCGCTGCTCCGGCCAAGCCTAATGTCACATTCCTACACCATGAAAATGGACCCATCCCACACAATTCATAATGCTAAGTAACAATATGCAATGCACTAACATATATACACTAACTCAAGAAACATACGAACATAATAACAAACCTGCGGTGTATGAGTTTATCATCCGGGGCCTGCTCATAATGGTGATCACAAGCCCAAACTCTATGGAAACAAACAGAAGGGACGTTTAGTTTTTTGTTAGATTTGGTTGAGATAGGTGTTGAAGTTGTGGGAGGAGCTGTGGTTAGTGAATGGGCCATAACGATGATGATGACTCTATCTCGCTTTGGGGTGTTTTTCTTGAGTTGAATTCTAATAAAATTTTGAAGACCATTTTTGTTTAATTTTATTTTTTTTTAGTCAATTTGTTTGTGGTTGTGTTTGTGTTTTGTGTTGGTGAGTCAATGAAATTGTATGTGGCTAGTGTTCGAAGGTTTAGATGTAAAAGGAAGTGGAATTGGAAATTCATTGGTTGTTGGTGGATAAGGTTACAAATTTTGTGGACCCTTTGATTCGATTTCATATCTCACTATTTTTCTCTTTCGATGCTTTTCTCTAATTTAGCTGCATTGGGATGGATCATGGACTTTGTTAAATGCTAAGGTGTGATAAAATATGATTCTGGGTTGCTTTTTACAAACCGCCTTTTAGTCTGCTAGTGTGGACAACTAACCTTTTAGTTTTAGAACCTATTTAGAGTTGAGGTTAAATAATTATAAAATATTTAGTAAATATTAATTGTTATATTTTAAAAATTTTATTGATATAATTTTTTATTTGTATGATGAAAAATCAACTATATTTTTAATAATTTTGTTAGAATTATTATTTAAAAATTATATTTACTACATACTATTAACTTTTATCTTATAGTTATAATTTTTTCCCCAACAATTGTAACTTAAAAAAATTACGGCATCTCAATCCCAAACAAGAGTTTATTCTTGAGATCACCGTAAGAACCTATTGGTTTTATTCTTAAGGTCGATGATTTAAGTATTTCTATACGTATTATAAATATTAATTTTTTAAAAGTAATCTGACTTGTTTTAAACCTAGATAGTAGATATTCAAACTACAACATAATAAATAAATAAATTTATTTCTAAGTTCAACTATTTAGATTGTAAAAGAATTTACTTTAAAAAATTAAGGACACCTTCACTACAAAATGATTATATGTATGCATGCATATATATGCATAACTTTTCTAATAGGTAGGATAATTATACTTTTGACCTAGAATGTTAGTTTCTAACCATCAAACATCATGATTGTCACCTTCTGCATCAAAAAGTGGGTGCAGAATTTAGATTGTAGAGGATCATCAAATAAGTGATAATCTGCTCTCAAATTATGTTTAATAATTACTTATTTTGTGACGAGTGTATTTGGATTGAAAGAACAACCTAATCAACATAATTTGACAACTAAAATAAATATTTTCAATAAATAATTTGAGAATACACTAAAATATGTACTACCAAATTTGCAAACTTTCACATTGAAGGTACGTTACGGTTACAATTAATCAACAATTTTTTTTTAACGAATTCAACAATTAATGATCCTTTTTTTTTTCTCTTTTTTGGATGAAATCAACAATTAATGATTGAAGAAACGCGACAATATTCCATCATCGGTGCATCAGTTGTATCAAAATTTAAACATCAAATTTTACAATATTTAGAACTATGATGAGATTAGACAAGTAATTTATGTATTTTCTAAAGTTCTAATGACAAAGACAGTAGACAAATAATAATCATCATTTTGGCATCAAGAATAGAAATTAATTGTATTGGGAACAGAAGAGCTGGCCAATTTAACATTAAGTCAAAATTGAAATTGCATTTCAACAAAAGCTAAAAATCTCAAAACCTTGTTATCTAATGAGAAATCCAAGCTGCAAAATTGCCAAAACAGAAGATGATTAAAAATAAAAATAAAAATAAAAACTGGGCAAAGAAACATTTTTAGGTTCTAGCAACTGCAACAACAAATGTGTACTGCAGATTTGCCACATATTTTGAATTCATATCTAGTTATGATGCTTTCATTCGTCCTCCTCATCAACTGCCGAGTTAAGGGCATTCAGCCTTTCAACCAGCTTCGCCTTCCTTTCCTCGTAAGTAAGCTTCTTCAAATTATACCTGAGATGCAAACATAAATAACTACATTAACATCAAGGAAAGACAAAGACAGCTTGAAATAAAAAAATCATTAGCATTTCCAAATTTCCCCTTAACAAGTGACATAGACTAACCCATCTAGTCAAAAAATAAGTTCCATTCAATCTCAAAGAAAACATCAATAACTTCAACTGAAAACATGTACAAAAGATGAGGTTGGATACTGGAATGGGTACTCATTTTATTCACTCTGTACATTACAGAAAAATTAGTTCAATTCTCTACATTCCTAAGAGGAGGTTAGGTACTCGATTTTATTCACTCTATACATTACAAAAAATTAGTTCAATTCTTCACATTTCTTTGGCTGGTCAATAATGCAATGCAAACAACATTCCCAAGGCATTCTCACAACTATGACTGTAAAAAGTCATCGAGGGATGGGGATATAAATCCCGCATAAAAAGGCAAATGCATTTGGAAATGTTCATATTTATGTATATATCTATAAAGGAGTAAAGCATGCATAAAAAAAGCAAACAATGTCATCATATATATATATATATTTTTTTACCTCTTATGTTCTTTGGGAGCTGGCTTCTCAGATTTCTTCATTGTAGGATCTGCACGAATGGCAGCATGAACCTTCTTGTACAGTGCCTCCAAGCCATCAGCATCAATTCCTTTCTTGATGTACTCGGTGAAGTGAGATTGATACTTCTCTGGCTCATCCTCCATCAATGTCTAACAGCCACAAAGACAAAAGTCAATATATCACTTCAGCGCTGAGAGATAGATCCAAAGATATCACTGAAGGTTATCAAATATCATAAACTAGTAAATTAAAGATAATGAATGAAAAATTCGGCCATACACTCATGTAAGCAGCAACATGTCCACCATAGATATACTTGCGGTGAACCTCAGCATCCAGCTGCTTGCCATCCTTCGAAAAACCAGCAAACCTCTTGTCACTATGAGGAATGTCCAATCCACCATCTAATGCTCCCTGTAATTATAGATTAAAAAAAAAGGTGTAAACAACAATGCACAGCGACCAAAACTACGGACAGGAAAGTGAAAATTTTTACCAAGAAAATATGCCTAACAAGTTCTAATACCAGCCAAAAGATTCTATTACTACACAATTGAAAGGTAAGCATATGTTTGTTAAACTAATCACCTAAGGGGTTTTACAACAATAAATTATATGAAACCAAGATCACAAAGAATGGTATATAATCTGATTGAATGTTCACAGTTTATGATACCTTCAGAGCACCAAAGACACGGTTTCCAGTTGTTGTTTTGATGAGCCCAACATCAAGGAGAGCACGGAATGGCCTCCTTGTATCAGCTGGTTCGACAGAGTAATCCTCTCCGGTAGCCTAATGATTAGAAGTATTAACTCTAGAAATCTAATCTCCTCAAAGGTTAACAGTAGTTTCCAAGAATGTTTCTTCTTACTCAAATCAGGCTAAGACACTTAAAATGTACCTCAACATTGCCCTCATACTCATCATCCATTTCAAGCATCTTCAAGACACGACGAGCCAAAAGAAGCCCAGTGCAATAAGCTGATCACATTTTTAATACAAAGCAATTAGGAATTACAATTCTATGATATAGCCAAAGACAAGGACATAATAGGAAACAGAAAAAAACCAAAAGTTTTAATATACCTGCAGCATAGTTTGTAAGACCTACTTCAAGTCCATAACGAGGAAGCTCATGGGCATAAGCAGCAGCAAGGACAGAATCACCAACAATGTTGGCTGACACTATCTGTGCAATGATGTCCTTGTTTGTCTAATACCATGGTAAAGGATGGAACATGAATAGAAATTACGCTGACTCATTAGAGCATCACTCAAATAACATATTCCTGATACCATTCTGGACAAAATAGGATAACTGATACTGTGTGCAAGCATTTACAGACTAATTCTAGGTAAATGGGAAAAAAGGGCAATATTTAAAATGCATTTCAAGTGATTTCCCTACAAAAATAACAACATTCTTTACAATTTAAAAGCACTTCAGACCATTCCAAATGCACTGAAATACCGAAGCTAAACAATAGGCACTTAGAATAAACTATGACTACCTGCTATCATGATCACAGAGTGATAAAAAAGCAATTGAAGGATACGAATCGGACAACAAATCGGTATTTGGGTGTGTTGTACTTATTCTTGTCCTGATTAATCAAGCGAATTCTAGCTCTGTAATCAGTCTTTCCCTCTACAGAACAACCACACAAAATTAAATAAAGCAATAAATATACAAAAAAAAGCAGATTTAATTAACAAAAAGGAAAGATACAAAAATGAAACAAATACGAAAATTACCTCTTCTTCTCTTGTACTTAACCTGGAACCGCTTGAAGTAAGCCTTGGATTTCTGAGCCTTGACAAAGGCCTACAAACACGAAATCGTATTGTGACTCAAAACAAATAATAGTGCAGAGAAACTAATTTCACTTGCTGAACAAAACTGGATCTTTTTAATGAAGAAAACCACAAAACCATCAATGTATTTTCCTATAAATCGTATAGTTAGAACAAAAGTTTCCACTTTTTTTAGCACAATAACAAAAATAACCCAAAAATGTCAACTCTTTCTACTACTACGTTCCCACATTTTCTTGCTAAGCAAACAGAGGTGAATCTTACCATTGCTCGAACTTTCGAGTTGTAAGAGAAAGGAGAGGGAAGGAGAGACGGCCAAGGAGTGCATGAACATAAAGAAGATTGATATATAAACCCTAGAACCATGAAAAGACCTAAGCGAGGATTATTAGATCAACGGCTAAGATTTGTTTGCCTAGTGCGCGCTAGGGTTGCTCTCAGTTAAGGGTATTTTGGTCTTCTGGTGCATATCACTCTGGATTAATGAACTGTACCGGGTTTTATTATTATTATTATTATTAAACAAATTAATAGAAAGTTTGATTAATATTATTCTAGAGAAATTAATTTTTTATGATTATTTGATATATAATAATATAAATGATAGAAATGAGAATTCATCGTTATAGATGAAATATGATTTTTTTTCCTATATACTATTTTACCAAAATAAAGTTAGATTCAAGTCTAAAATTTAAAATTATTAATTATATCACTTTTAGGGATCTACCGGTTAAAATAAACGGGCGCTCCTAAAATTAATAGTGAATTTAATATTTCTGAGGTTGAAATAAAATTTTCTTGAATGTGAATAAGGTTGTAAATGACAATTATTATTCTTCATAGCATTGCTTTACAAGAAGGCGGTGGCAATCACCTTCCAAGTTCCCATTGGTGTTTGTTTGAAGGTTATGCGTAACATGGTCGCAACTATCTTTTTAAATCCATCGTCAATACGCATAATACATGCATCATTCTTACCCAAAAATTTCATCCTCATTCATTTTATACACTATTATTATTTTTTTATTTCATTTTTATTTACTTATTTCTTTATTATTTTTTTCTTTGCTTTTCTTTTTCTATTTCTTCTTCTTTTCTTTTTTTGATTTTATTCCCTTGCATCATCCTTTTCTTCCCTTAAGTCCTGTAGTTTTTTTTTTTCAAAGTTAAAAGAGGGTGAGCAAGACCAAATATAATTTTTACTCCATTGCCACCTCAAGAATCGAATCCGGATTTTAATAGAAATCACAGTTGCACTGCAACCAACCCAACCACGCCCTTGAGGGCATCCCATAATTTGATACAATAAAATCTAATCCGTTCTTTCATTGAGCAAAGGATACGAAATAAAAATCATATAAATTTGACAAAACCATTCATTGTTGATTAAGTAGTGAAGACGTTCGAGTCTTTCTTCGTGTGAGGAAGCACAATCTCATTCTCTTCTCTTTTCTGGGAGCAGATTTTTTTCAGCTGAAAAATTTTGTACACTATTTGATGCAAATGCAATTAGCCACGGATATTGTCCAACTCGATTAAAAATTAATTTCTCTTTCTTTATTTTTTGATTTCAAATACAATGTGATCCACGTTAAATTCAAAGTAACATTGTTAAGTCACCCCTTACTATCTTCAAGCTAAACATAAAATCATGCATTTCGATCTTAAAAAGTCTCTTTTGCTTTTAGCTTTTTAATGTTCAACGAAACGGTCGACAGCCTGAGTTTAGGCATAAAAAAGACATTACACGTTTACTCTGAATTCTTATCTCTAAACAACACAGATATTACCGCATCAGTGAATTTAATACTTTTACATTCTGATTTTTATACAACAAAAAAGTTCAATAAAATGACAACAAATAGAAATCAAAATCAAAATCAAACCCAAAACTCTTTGATTCGTGTTATAATAACGATCAAACAGCTGAAATAATAATATAACTTGATTCTGTTTGACAAAGACAAACCTGCAGCCACAAGTGCAGCTCTCAATCCTGAATCATCTTTGTTCCGAAGGTTCAACTGCAAGTGCTGTAACATCCCCAAGAAGCTTGAATGAAACTCGGCAGGACTGCATCGGTCGTGGAAAGTCGAAGTACATTGGCGTTCCGGCTCTAGCCTGCGGTAGTCAATATTCTGCAATAGTTACCATGTTATGTGGTACCTGGAGTGCGGATACTTGGTAAGTACAACACAGCTTCAGAGATGCACCGTCTTATAAAAATGTTACTGATTTGTCCCAGATATCTGAATCTGAGGAAGGTGAATGTGCAACCCCAGGTTTTATTGCGCTGAAAGCATCTACACAGAATCCGGCAAGCAAAGGCGACGAGGGAGGTAGATACTGTTCCAAGACGAGATCGTAGTCCGTCAATATCTCGGCCTCACTTGGGACCTGGAGAGAAATAGGAGGTTTATCAGATGTAAAGCATCCAGCAGAAAACTGGAATTATGAACGAACAAAGAATGAAAGCAATTAATACCTTGAATCTACTCATTTGGGGAGCTCTATCCAACCAGTTTCCAATATTTAGCTACTCAGAGCTCTGTGATGAGGTAAGCCCCAATTCTTTTGGCATGAATAAATGGTTCACTTCAACTGCTCCTCCAAATGAAACACGTCAATCTAATAGTGCAAAGGGGTTTTCGTCTTCATCAACAGACAAAAGACTGAAGTCCATCCCTAAATTAACTGAAGCCGATCCAGGTCCCTGAAGACGTAATGTGACCCAAATAATGCAGCACCTAACAGGATTCTTAAAAGTAAATTTTACATGCCTAGGTAATTTATCAACACTAGCCGACTTTTCTCGACTACAAATATGAAGAAGCTGTAATCAGGGATTGGACATCCCATTTTCCCATGGATGACTTTTCTTCCCAGTGTATTTTATTGCTGGCCCAGATTTGCACCTGCAATGGCAATAGGAAGCAACAGGCCTAAGAAAAATATGAACTTGGTAGCAAATCAGTAAGTAGAGAGCACTACAGGGAAGAAAATTGCAAAAATTGACTAAATGACACTGCACCTTGGACACACACATTGAATAAAGAAAGGGCCAGATAGTTCCAATTGTTTCTTCATTTTTACTAATGTGAAAGCTACAGTTTCTCTAGCAATTCTAAATTGGAGATTTGAAAATTGTTCCTCCAGATTAAAACTTCTTAGAATTGAAACTGAACTAATCTGACCTAAATTTTCATAGTTCTGTTTAATTACTGTGGTCCCTTTTCTTTCTTTCCCCTCAATTTCAAATTTGATTTCAGATCTTCACCACATTTGATGTGATCACTGTTAACATCAATCTTGGCTTCAGAATGATAAAGGCAATCCAATAGAAACGTGATCTACAATCATAAATATCAAAGAGTGGACTACCTTATTACCCACAAAGGGAAGTTGGTTGAGGATTTAAAATTACAATTTACCAAAATATACATAAATGATGAGCAACAAAATTTTTCTTACTTGGTTTGACATCAGCAATTAATATAAGGGAAAGTTGATTATCAGAAAATACCCTACACGAAACTAAATGCCCAGGCTATTTTATTTTCTTTGGCAATTGCACGATACATGGACTCCTTCAAACATGTAAAAAGATGCCTTCCATTGCCATAGCATGGAGAACTTTTGCTGAGGTTATATGTTGAGTGTTTGCTCATGAATATTCACAAGTTGAATGTTATTGGGCTTCATTACTAAGGCCACTTGGCTTATGACCAAATTTATTGAACAAGAAGGATATATATTGTACTTACCATTGGAGTGTAGCCAGAGAATAGCCATAAGGACTAACAAGCAAGATAACCCCACTGACATCAGAATACCAAGAACAAAAACAAATTCAACAGTAGTAGTACTAGGAGGAGCTCTCCGATATGATTGCTTTAATCCAGAATTTAATGGAGCAAGCGGTGACAAAACTGGTGTTGAATCCTTTGTTGTTCCAACCTACAGTGGCACCAAGGAATCTAAAATAAACAATCATACCAAGATAAAAGATTCCAATCAAGCAAACTTTGAAATTATTAGAGACGTGACTCGGTAGCACACAGATTACACAAAACAATGCAAGAGCTTTTCCTTGTAATAGGTTTTTAGCTTCTTAACGCATCCTCCATCGCCTTACCTTAAAGATGATTAGCATATGGAACCCACTCAGGGTCCACAAAATATCTCAATTGAAAATTAAACCAGACAGGGATTTCCATGGATAAGTGAGAGGAATGTTCTGGGCATATATCATAAAGCTTAAATGCTAAAATATATTTCTGCAGATTCTAACCAGGAAAATAAATTTAACCTAAAGAGGCAAAGGGAAAACATAATTTGATGAGAACCGAGTACAAACCAAGAACATACTGAGTGCAAAAAGCTAGCAAATGGAAATTCAGCAAGTGATTCCTTCATTTATTGGATTTCACTGATACAAAATGACTAACCATATAATTGGTGAAGGACTTTGACAGCTTGCTCATTATCATAAGACTGAATCCTTTCAGAAAGATTATCCTTTAAGAAAGATCCAACAACCTCGTTCCAAGCATTATAAGCTGCATTTTCTGCAACGGCACTTCTTCCCAAGGTAGTCAAGAACCTAACATAGCCCAACATGCATCAAGCACAATCTCATGGCAGCATTGTCTACAGATTATGCCATCCAGTGATAGTGAACGACTGGTAAATACATCAACTTGACTGCCATGGCTTGGTCCGCCCTGACTTGAGAAGCCATTTTACACCCTTGATTTATAATTTGAAAACAGTAGAGATCCTCTTCCTGCACAACAAACTCTGCAAACCTTTCTTCTGCATTGAGAATACAACAAAGCGGATTGTGAAGCTCCAACTAAAGACACAATAAAGGAGGAACGAGCAGGCACCTTAGTTTCTGCACAAACATCGCACCTGGCACCAGAACAACCCTCTCTGATTCTAGTAATATTCCAGAAGTTTAAAACACTATCATCACTATTCTCAACGCCAATTGCACTGACAATATTTGTAGGAAAACTTGGCCAAGTAAAGCAAGATTGCTTGCTACTCTACATGGTCTTCCTATTTAAGATTCATCAAGCAATCCATTTGGATTTATAGAGGCAGGATCAGTTCCAATTGACAATAAAGGTCTATCCCTTTCAGCTTCATTGCTTCCATAAGGTCTTCTTTTCCTGAAAATTTGCACAGAATCAGTCAGTCTTACACTTATGCGGTTGAATTTAATATGTGAAGACCTTTCCATCGATCAATCATAAAAATACTGGCCAAAACAATCAATTCATCCTTTACATATTAATAGTGCCATGGATGATCAAAACCCAAGGAGCACCACTAAGTAATATTAACCGCGTGGAGCCAGCAAATAATTCAACCAAGAAAAGTACAAATAAATTACCAACAGAATATTTTCAGTCAGCGTCAAATCATCATAACAGGACTCTGATTAATAAGTTATACATTTTGCAAAGCAAAAATTTGTTGAACTTCTGGAATTTACTCCATAAATACGATGAACCTGGTATGATATTAAAGTTGAAAACAACACAAGAAGAGCAGTATTATACCATGCCACTCTAAGCAGTTTACGTACTGCAGGGCACTGCTAGCTGGAAATATTCCATCCTGTGTAGAAGAAGATTTTTTATCAGCTTCGACCCACCATGATGTTCGACAACAGGTTGGTCCAAGAAATCAAGCAAGTAGCCCCTTCAGGTACAATATTTCTGGTCACTAACTCAGAAAGAGGATCAGAAAACATGTCCCCTCCGATCAAAATGTCAACGCAAGGATTGTAGAACTGGCTGCACTGATGTTGATACATTTTCATTGGACAATTAAAACTGCATTTGTATCTGAATTTGACAAAAATGGATAGGTTTTATTGGACCCACACCGTTTTGATATTTTTCTTTTAAAAAAATAATAATTTACAGTATTTATTTGTGAGATAGGGAAATGTGAATAATTGATTTCTTTATGTGTGTGTATGTGTGTGTGTATGAGAATGAAACTAATGGAAATAACGAAATTCTTCTCATAGTTTTTAAAAATTAAAATTTGCCCCTTTTAAAATAATGAAATTCTTCTCATAATTATAATGATAACTATCATAATAGTAAATATTATAACTAATTATTATATATAATGATAATAATAATAATTATTATTATATTATTGTTATTACTAAAATAAAACCTCTATAAAATAATATTGCTACTTGTTAGGACTAAGAAAAAAAATTATTTTAGAGAAGTTATTTATTTATAAATTTTAATAATTTATTAATTTGTTGATAAATGAATATTTATTAATTTAAAAACAGAACTGTGTTATTTTGTTTTTAGGAAGAGTTTTATCAATATTATTACTTTTAAATAAACACAAATCGTACTTCCTTATGTCAACGACATCTTCTCCGATGACTACTATCCATAATAGCATAGATGTAGTGATGAAATCACTCACTGATTCAACAGATTATTAAAAGGGTATTGCATAACTTTGTTGATGACAATCATGATTCAGATGATAATTGTGTTTTACCAAATGTTTATACAAAAGAGGTCTTTCAAGCAATAATAATCTTAAATAACTACTTTCCAAAACATGAAAAAAAAGTTATATATATACTAAATGTGGTGCATGCTCTAGAAAAAAAAAAGAAAAATTAAGAGAGGAGATTGAATTCAATTTAGGATTAAAAAAAAACAACTCTATATATATGCATATATTTGCAAAGAGTTTAATTTAGATTATTGAAGTTGTAAGAAAAACAAAATTTCTTTAATGTTATAAATTTTCTACTTTAGTAGTTATTAATTTTTATATTTGATTAATTATTAATTTATATTTTCACTGGGCCTTAATGAATTTCAAAAAAATATTATCATATGCATTTAATAAATTTACTAATTTAATATAGTGCAAGTTGGGGGGGGGGGGGGGGGGGAAGTTTGTTATTCACCCAAAGTTATTAATTTCTTAAATATTTATTTATAAAAAATTTATTGTATTATTAGTGCAATTATAATTAGGGTTAATTTCCGTCAGCCCCCACATGTTTCGACAAAAGTTGGCGTGCACCCTAATGTTTCAACAATCATCACCACGCCCCCAAATCAGCATATCCAACCGTTATCTTTCACGGTAGTAGGGCAAAATTGAGATTTGACATTTGTTTTTTATTTTTTTATTTTTTCAGTCTTTATATTACTCTCTTCAGTAGTGAAGAGAGTTTCTTTATACATTTGGGTTGCTTGATATTTGGAATTTTTTTATGCTGCAAGCGATGAGGATAATCCTCCAGTGAATCATCAGAAGCTGCATCTTCTCTCTCAATCCATTCAGCTTGCTTGCTTTTTGGAACCCTATTAAACTGCAACTGACGAGAATTATCCTGCAGTGAATCATCTGAAATTGCATCGCCTCTATCAATGCATGTGAATTCCTTGCCTTTTGGAATGCTTGTATGCTGCCTATCAGAAGTACCTCGCAGCGAATTATCTGAAACTTCATCCTCGCTCGCAACATGTTTGGCTAGCTTGCTCCTAGGAATCCTCCTGTACTGCTTAAGGGAGCTATCATCAGGTAAATCATCCAAAACTGCATCTTCCGTACCAATACATTTGGCATGCTTCCTCTTAGGAATCCTCCTATACTGTTTAAGAGAATTGCCTGGCGGTGCATCATTTGAATCTCCAACTTCCCTTTGAATACATTTGGCTTGTTTTCTTCTAGAAACACTCCTCTTCTGTTGATAAGAACTAACTTCTGATGAATCGGGCAAGTCCATATCTTCTTTTTCCATTAATTTGGCTGGCTTGTTTCTAAGAATCCTCCTTTGCTGGATACGATTATCACCCTCTAGTGAATATTTTGAACCTGCATCTTCTGTATCGATACGTTTGGCTTTCTTGGTTGACACACTCTCTGCTACCATTTTCCTCTTCCTACTATACTTTCTAGTCACCAAGGTCGAGGGAGTTTGGCAAATACTTTCTGGTTTTCTTTCAAAATTTTTATCTGGTGTTGGCCAAGCATGAAAGCTCATTTCTAGCTCTTGTTCCTCAGGATCCTTTTGCACTAGAAAAGGATGAACCTGATTTGACATCCAAACTCTCCCACACCAGTCCCCATTACCAGGTATTGCATCTTCACTATCCAGAGACAAGTGGATTCTCTTCTCGTCTTCTTTGGTAGCAACCCTGAATGAGATTTCATCACAGAGAGAATCAATTCCCAATTCTTCAGCCACTAACTTCGCTTCAGCCACCATCTTGGGATAATTTGCAAGTTTTTAGAAAGAATTATGAATTATTAGGGGGCTGCAACTGATCTCAATAGAACTATATTTTTACAAGAGTGTAACACAGAAAACACGCACAAGCTTGTTAGAAGAAGAAACTCTCTTCACTACTGAAGAGAGTAATATAAAGACTGAAAAAATAAAAAAATAAAAAAATAAAAGAATATCAAATCTCAATTTTTTCCTACTACCGTGAAAGATAACGGTTGAATATGCTGATTTGGGGGCGTGGTGAAGGTTGTTGAAACATTAGGGTGCACGCCAACTTTTATCGAAACATGTGGGGGCTGACGGAAAATAACCCTTATAATTATAACTTTAAGTTAAGAGACTTATAGCCCTGAAACTTTTAAGAAAAGAACAAGTTCATCTCTTTACTTTTAGAAAACCACTTCCATCTCTTACCAAAAAAAAAAAAAAAATTTACCCTTTTGTTTTTAGAAAAGAGCTTCCACACATGACACAACTTATAAGAAAAAATCATTGCATAGGTCAAAACTAGTTAAATATACCAGATTTAACGGTAGAAGTTAATGGTCAGAGCTGAGATGGTCCTTTGACAGAGGTACATTTAACTTTTTAAGCAAAATTTTGGCGGCATACTTTTTTTTATTTTATTTTTTTTAAGCTGAAAGAAATCCCACCTCAAGTCCTCAACGTATCATCGCAAATTCGACATGCCATTATGGCAACCACCAATATGACCCACGTTATATTCAAAGTGATAAACTCTAGTCATCTCTTTTGTTTTTTTAAACTGCCAATAATAAATAGGGTGATCTTTAATTGAGTCCTTATTATTTATGTAAAAAAAAATTCAAAGACCAAAAATTTATAAAATAATCAATTAAATCCTTTTAAATACAAATTTATGTCTTTCGGATTTTTCACCTAATTCTTTTGTCATAAAAGTTAGTGAAAACATTAATTTAAACATAAAAAGATAACTATATTCCCATATATATATATCATATTAGTGATTTAAAGTACAATTTTACCTTTAGGCATTAATTTTTTTTTTCGAGTCTAACAGCCTATTTACCAATTTGAGTAACCGGGAACAAAACTCTGCAACAATTTAAACAAAATCTTTAGTCAATTTTTTTAAAACTAATTCAAATATAGAGAGCACCATTAAAAAACATAACCATCATAACTCTTGAAAGTACACATGAAAATGTAATTTCTTATCCATATAATTCCATCACATCTATAAAATATATGATGATTGTTAAACTAAATAACATGTGTTGAATATAATATTAGAAAAACCACAATAACATTCGGTCTAAAAATGAAACTAGTATGAAAGTCAATTAAATTGAAACTAACAAACACCTTGACAACATTAAGGTAAACTGAAATTCAAGTACAAGAAATATATAATTGTCTTCAAGATTCTATGATGGAGAATTAAATGTCAGTGCAAGGCGAATATTGTACTATTCTACTCCTTGCACTATTAGAAAAATGGTATTTACTGATACTTGTGTCCTAACACTTTATTTAAAAGTATCAGTATATACATATATTTAGATCATTTTTCGCGTTTAACAGATATGTATCACTAATTACTAATACTGAAGTATCAATAGCTTTAGTAATAACGATCAATGACGCTTAGGTATCAACAATTAAAAATTATCGTTTTAATTTTATTTTAGTCTGAATTCGAACCCAAGACCTCTTAAACCTAGAGCTTCTACATTGAATCAAAAGACCACTAGGCTACGAATTATTTTTAATTTTTTTAGAGTTGTGCTTTTTGAGTGGATAAAAACAAAACAAATGGACAAGTCTTATCTTATCCAAAATACAACTTTTCAACTCCCTCTACCAAAGTATTTGTTCCCTCCTAAGCTCCCCAGATCTGAAAAATCCCTAACATCCAAATTGTCAAAAAGTGCTCAGGTCTTATCTTTTTGTTTGGCTGGCATGGTGCTGCGAAATCAAAGGTCAGTAAGCAGTAATGGAAGATAACGAGTGCAGAGATGGCGGGACGAAGGTAAGACTGGCCATAATGGAGCTGGCCAACATGATAAGTGTTCCCATGTGAAATGAAAGATTTTGTGATATAAATCAATTTCTTTTTGTTATTTTGTGGTGCTTTTAATTTTACAAATAAATTAATAGGCAATGATCCAATTTAATTTTTAATTTTTTTAAAAATAAATTAACTAGTGATACCATAGTAACAGTAATCATAGACACTAATAAAATATCAATAACTACAAATACTATGGTGTTATAATATCGGTGATACTGTAGTAATAGTAATCACTAACACCACTTACAAGTGTCACTATTTTTCTGACAAGTGTCACTATTTTTCTGACTCCCAGATTACTGACATAATTAACAAGTGTCAGTGAAAGTAATTTCTGACACTATTCTAAAGTCAATAAAGACTATTTTTCTAGTAGTGTTGTCGATAACATAGGTTCTTCATTTTGAGGTTGAGATATAGCCCATAAAAGTTATGTATGTTGTCCCATAGGTTGAGTGACATTAATTGAAGTCTAATTCGCATGTTTAGAATTATTACCAATTGCTTGTTCATTGACATCCACTTATTGAGATCGTGGGCTAATTCCATGCGTCCAAAAATGAAAAAAAAAAGACTTCAATTTCTTTTTATTAAAAACAATTAATCAATAAGATTTCACGATCAAATCAAACATGTATAGCTAGTGATGTCCTATTGGTTGCCTATACATCACTAGGATCACTAATTTATTAATTCATTTGATAACATAATGAATATATATAAAAGAAATCCACTTGCATAAAAAGAAATTAGATCTATGCAGTTGATGAAGTGATATTGCTTGCCTGCACATTAACTAACCTTTTCTTTCTTTTTTTTCTTTTTTTAAAGAACATTAATTTAGGTTACTTGAGTTTACTTTAAACTATTGTCGGCTGTCAAAAATAAAGAATGAGAAGTGCTTAATTGTTTTTTTAACTAAAATGTCCTTGATGTTGTTAATAATTTTAACGAAGAAATTAAGTTAAAAACTTGAATGACATAAATTTATACTTAGAGGGATTTAATTGATTCATTTTATAAACTTCTGGTCTTAGAAAACTTTTCTACAAATAACGACTCAATTAAAAATAATTACCTAATAAATATATCATCGGAAATGCAAAGTCAAAATAACTTTAAATATAAGAGTTGGACTATTGGCAACCCTATGATCTCCTCATAAAACTCTGTTTTTAGTTATATTCATTTTATTTCCGAAAATGTCCCTTTTTATACACTTTTCTAAATTTTCAATTTTCATTTAATGTATTTTATTGTTAAAACTAATTATTGTGCTATTTATTTAATTATTTTCAATTTTATTATTACCCTACACACAAATTAAAAAGTTATATGGGTGATAAGTTTTTTAGTGTTAATCATTAACTGAAATAACACATATTTCAAATTATAATTTCAAAGCAATTTTAAGTATAAAAATATTTAATCAATAAGAAATCAAAAGAGAACAATAGATTATTCTAAATTTGTATAATTTATTTTAGTTAGATAGGAAGTAACAAATAGAATTTTTTTTTAAAGGATTGACTATGAATTAAGTAATTTGCTATGTTGACGCTAAAATCTGGTCGCCCTTTACCCGACCAGATTGGCTCACCAATAGCTGTACTGACAACGTTGAAAACGCTGCACTACACAAGCTTTTGTGATTGTACGAACTCCTGAGACTCAAGTCACCCTTCTTCCTCCTTCAAGACCTGCGCTCACAGAAACAAATCAGAGGTGCTGGTGGTTTTTCCAGTGAAAATCCTCCGATACTTAAGTCAGTATGCCGGGTTTTTGAGAAAACTGTATAATTTAAGTCCGTGCAAACTCACAGCAATATCTCAAAGAAAAGTGTATTAAAGACTTAAATTCTGATGTTAGTTTGGCAGGGTTTTCCCTCTTCTTTTTTTGTATACCTGTTAGATTGCAATTTATGCACTAGTTTTGTATTGTTTACTTCCCTTAATATCGATGTTTTGCACTTAATAATAGTGATTTACTTGTGTTTTATTTTTGTAGGTGCAATTCTATTGATTGGTGCTAAAATTGAGCTACAAGATGATGTTTAAGGATGATTGTTCTCTTGGAGAAATTATGAGCGTCAGAAGAACTTTATTGATAAGGCATGGGCGCGTGCGGTCAACTACGGACCTGCAATTTTTAGTTTAACGTGTTTTATATTTTTGGTTATTTTTGTAATTACAAATTTAATATTTCAGATATTAGTATTTTATTTTAAAAAGAACTCTAGAGGAGAAGAGAGAGAGTATTTAAGGGAGGAATCTATAGTGAAAAGAAGGAGATTTTAGAGAAAAGAAAGAAACCCTAGATCTAAATTTTTATTTTTTCTCTATGAAGAACTAAACCTATTATTCTGGTTGAAGGTTAATGAAGCTTTGATTCATCACTACTGTGAGATGTTTCTTATGTTTTAATTATTTTATTACTTTTGGGTATTTATTTATTCTCTGAATTATTGTCATGATTATGGTTGTTAATTAGATAATTGGCCACTATTTAATTATCAACTCAATCTATTGTCAATTAAAGGATTCATCGTATGAAAATTTTAATGTTTGTGACAAATAGCATAGCAGTGCGTTGTGTTATGAGAATAAACAATCTAATTTAAATGAACCATCGTATGCATTTGTTGATTAGGATTTAGGTCTCTCTGGTTTTTCAGGCTGTCAATTGATTAAATCCTACGATCGTATCTAGGGTTGTCTATTGATTAGGAAAATAACCAACGGTCGTACCTTGGTTATTAACTAGTTAAGGAGAGATTGACTATTAGAGGGTCTCAGTAGCTATAACCGGTCTATTCATAAGTAGTAATAATTTATATTTGACTGAATGATCAATAGTCGAATCAAGCTGAGTTAATTCCTTCAACCAGAGCTTTCCCCAATTTGAATTACAATTTAATTTGTGTTCTTGTTATTTTAATTTGATTTTTATTATTGTCAACAATTCCCCCATTATGCATTTTATATTTTAAAAAGATTTAAATAATTACCGATCTCTATGGACACGACCCCACTCAATCACCATATACAATTTATTTAGAGTATGTATTTATTTTTGCTGGCTTCGACAACCATTAATACACCTTTTCAATCTATTTTCCCAACTTTTATAGGCAATTGCTCCATTTCTTAGGACATTTCCCACGTCCATTATACTCGGGCGGTCCAGGTCTCTAACGGGTTCCCACAATCAAACGTGGGTAAACGTGGGGCGTCGTGGTCTCCCCATCAGTTTGGGGCGTAGCGAAACTGTTGGGTTGTTGTGGGATCGTGCCCTCTTTCTGAATGACAAGCCTCGGGACGGAGCAAGTCTCTGGTCGGTATGCATTTCTGGTCATGCTCGTTTCTGGTCAATACTCGTTTCTGGTTGGTACTAGTTACTGGTTGGTTGTTACATGCTCCACATAGAAGACATCACCAGGAGTCTACTCATACCATTCGGCCGAGGAGATTCACCCCCGGGTAGGAAATGGGGACATGCCCGACTAGTGCTTTTTTATCACTCAACATGTTGTAAAGAAATCTATAAGTGTTTAATTTTTAATTGTCCTTAATTGTAATTTTATTTAAAGTGGGGGTTTTGTAAGAATAATGTAGGAGTGCCAATAGCTCCACTCCTTAATTACCCGCTCCGTACTTCGAACTTTAATGTGACAATCATTTTTTGACCTCAGTCACGTGACATGCACGTGGGACTTAAGTAATGAAACTGAAAACTAACTACAGCTAAAACATTTTAGTGTATTGGTTCATGTTTTTTCTTTGTTTTAACCTATGGGTGTATGTTTGTGCTATTTTATTTTATTTTATTTTTATCTTTTAGCGGTGTTTTAATATAATTTTTATGTAGATGCCCACACTAATTACAATTCTTCAACTATTAATTAAATATTTGAGGGCAACTTCTAGTTGATATTTTGAAATATGGTCATCTAATTGTTCGATAAATGACTCAGTAATTTTTATGGTTTATTAAAAGATAGTCACTGAAAACCTCAGGAAAAAAAGAAATCGAAAAGTCTTAATTAATGGGTAAAAAGTAGACTGATAAAATGAAAGATAGACAAATTTTATTTAAATAATATTAAAAAAAGGATAAGATTTTCTATAAGTTAAATTAAGGGTAAAAGCTTGTTTAGTCCCTATATTATGAGCTTAGTGCCCATTTAATCCCTATATTTTTAGGAATACCTCAAAACGCCCTTACTATTAAATATTGACACTTATGCCATTATTTTATATTTTTTTTAGCATGCTTTTACAATTTTACACTTTTACAGTAATGTTTCTTTTTAGATATTAATAAAAAAAATTGGATTATCAAATTAAACACAAAAATAAAATAAAAAACAAAAAAGATATATATTAATTTTTGTTGAAGCTCATGTGTGTCCAAAAAAATTAATTTTGTAAAAAATTAAGTTATCAATTTTTTTAAAAAATTAATATTTTAACTTCTCAGCAGAGCGTTCCAAAAAAATTAATATATATTGTTTTTATTTTATTTTTTGGTGTTAAACTGGTAATTTAATTTTTCTTTTTAATAATGTTTAAAAAAGGAACATTATTGTAATAGGGTAATATTGTAAAAAAATCAAAATGAACAAAAGGTAATGGCAAGAATGTCAATAATTTAATGATAGGGATGATTTGAGGTATTTTTAAAAAATAGGAACTAAACGGACACTAACCTCAAAATATAGGGACTAAACGAACTTTTACCCTTAAATTAATCTCAGCTGAAAAGAAAAATGTACAATATACAAAATAGAAAAAGTTCCTAGAAATTTCACAAAACGCAAACAAAGGAGTCAGCTACGGGAAATTCAGAGGAAAGTTTGGTGAGAAAAGTGCTTTGAGCACTTTGGAAATTGGAAAGCATATACATCTATGTTCATGTGTAATTATTAATTTAATCAATTTTATGTAATAAGCTATATTATAACTAATTTATATCCCCGATATTAATATTTAAATTGGTATCTAAACATTTCATTTAATTTTATTTATTTTCTAATTAGTTGAATGGTTAAAACTTAACCATTCAATCTCTTCCACCAAACACAAAATAACACTTAGCTATTTAGTAACCATACTAAATTCTAGGATTGATTATTGTAGGTCTCATCTTGGACCCACCTTATAGTGCCCATCAGGAAATAAAGTTGAAGTAAAGTAATTAATTAAGTTAGCAGCGAAATGTATCGAAAACATCGACGCGATTGATTTTATTTTCTTATTTATATTCAAATTGTAAAACTTAATAATCCAACCACAGTTCTTATAAAACAGCTCCTTGTTTTGGAATTAGTGAAGAATTCGTGTCAAGCTCATAATATTAGAATTTCTCTGGATGGTTTTTTCAACTTATTAATTAAACAGAATTATAAATACTATTCTAGATGGTCCGCCCATTTATTAAAATCGTAGCTGTGTTCGAGAAAATGATTCTTAGTTTATTTTATGGTTTATTGAAAGTTAATCCATGGAGATTCAAGAAATGAAACCGGAAAGTCGTGGGAAAATTAATGGGTAGAAAGAAGATTGATAAAAAGAAAGCTTCAACCACATAATATATTAGTCTTAAACAGTGATTTTCATCCGTATTTGCTTGGGCATTTTGAAAGTTATTTATGTGCTTGCCTTTTCTTTTAGGGACCCACGCGTTTCTCTGTTCTCTTGCTCTAGTTAGCTTTATGCATGTGGTTGACTAGACTTTTGGCTCACCGTGGGCAAGTTTTTCTATGTCATATTTACTCTGAAATCTCAATTTCTTTTTAAAGAATAATGATATTGAAATTTTAAGTTTTAGTTTGATTATAATATCTCCCAATATAAGGTCTCATAATTAATCAAAACTAATGAATTTAAAGGCGGAGGTAAGATTTAGGTAAATGCTTACACAAATCTCAATAAAAATTGAACAGTGAGATAATGACATTGAAAGTTACATAATGTTTACCTTTAATAAGGTACCAATAAGTCTTCATTGCTCTTTCTAACTTAATTGCTGCCTTTTAATTTTAGAGGAAACTATTGAAGTTCAAAACCTCACCCCTTTCAAAATCGAAATGATATATGAAACTATTTTTGCTTGAAATTTTGGAGTGTTTCTCTTTTGTATATCAATAACTAATTCTTATTTGTTCTCTAATCTTTGGCCTATTGAAGCATAACTATTTTCCATTATCCTCTGAATTTGCCAAATTTTTATCCTAGTGCAATTTGTTTATCCAAAACAATTAAAATACTTATGAAAGTTTCAATTGGGAGCTCTTAGGATTATTTTTAATCAATACATTATAAGATATTAGAGTTTAAATTTTAGGATTATTCTGTGCTTAATTTTCGGTTTATCGAAGGAATTATTCATTATGCATTCTTGTTCATGTTTTCCAACTGTAATTGAAACCCTTTTGCCTCACTTGACGATGCACACACCATGTTACAAAAGTTAATGACGTGTGAAAGGGAAATGAAATTTGTCATTTATGAGCTTGAATTTTGTAAAAAAAAAAAAAAAAAAATTCAGTCGTAATTTTACTGGGCCACCAAGCGATTTCGCATTATCACTTTAATTTCTTTTTGAATCCATCACGTTTCTGTGTATACATGTGCTTGCCTAGACAAGTTCTCCTATATTATCAATCACTCTGTTATCTCAAATTTTTTTAAAAGAATAATAATATTGAAATTCAAAATTTTGATTCGATTATAAAGGTCTCATAATTTTCAAAACTTAAGAATTTACAGACGGAGGTAAAATTTAGGTAAATACTTGCTCAAATCTTAATCCAAACTGCAACGGCGAGGTTATTGTTTTTTAAAAGATTAAATATTAACATTATAAAAAATTTAAGTTTTGATTCGATTACAATATCTCCCAATATAAAGGTCTCATAATTTTCAAAACTTAAGAATTTAGTGCGGAGGTAAACTCTAGGTAAATACTTGCACCCTCAAATCTTAATCCAAACTGTAACGGTGAGGTAATGACAGTGAAAGTTCCTCGCTGGAGAAATTGTACAAAATTCCAATTTCCTTTTCGTCCTGGTCCGCCCCATTATCATGACTATGTTTCTTGACTTGACAAATCATGTATACGAAAGCTCCAGCCATTCAATTATTTACTGTGTGCTTGCAAGGATATTCACACATGTTCATTCTTACATCTCCTCTCTCAACTCTCAAGATTAATTCTCTGCTTCTGTCACCAAATTTCTAAAATTTCCTTCATGGCTTCCTCTTCTTGCATTTATGAAGTCTTCCTCAATTTTAGAGGGGAGGACACTCGTGCGATCTTTACTTGCCATCTCTATGATGCTTTGTTTAAAAGAAAGAAAATCAGAACATTTATTGATGATGAAGAGCTTAGGCGCGGAGATGAGATTTCACCTGCCCTTTTGAACGCAATCCAAGGTTCAAAAATTTCGGTGGTCATTTTCTCAACGGACTACGCTTCTTCAAAATGGTGCCTGTATGAACTTGTCAAGATTCTTGACTGCAAGAATATGAATGGCCAGATTATTATTCCGGTTTTCTATGGAGTAAGTCCATCCGATGTGCGGCATCAAACCGGGATTTTTGGGGTCGGCTTTGGTAAGCTTGAACAACAGTTCAAAGAGCAGCCAGAAATGGTTCGCAAGTGGAGGGATGCCCTTACAGAATCATCCCATCTAGCTGGCCATGAATCCACGAAATTCAGGTAACTCTCATTTCTCATTCATCATTTCTCCGTTTCTGTCTTGACCCGATTTGACTCAATTGCTTTTTCATTTTTGCATTTTTGCATCTTTATATTAGCAATGACGCGCAACTTCTGGACAAAATTGTCGAAGATGTTTTGAAGAAGTTGGAAAAACTAACAGTCTCAACGGACTCATCCAATGGCCTGGTTGGATTAAATTCACGAATTGAGCAGATTGAACCATTTCTGTGTATGGATTCGTCGGATACTGTCCAAATTGTTGGAATTTGGGGCATGGGTGGTATAGGCAAAACCACCCTCGCCACAGCTATTTTCGACCAATTCTCCAGTGAGTTTGAAGGTAGGTGCTTTTTCTCAGATGTTAGGAGAAATTCAGAAATAGGGGTTGGATTAGAACATCTACAAAAGCAAATGCTTTCAACAATATTAAGTGAAAAACTTGAATTAGCTGGTCCCAATATTCCACAATTTACGAAAGAGAGGGTCCGACGCATGAAGGTGTTGATCGTACTCGATGATGTGAATAAAGTTGGACAATTAGAGGGTTTGATTGGAGGGCTTGATCAATATGGTCCAGGAAGTAGAATTGTTGTAACCACTAGGGATAAACGAGTCCTCGAAAAATTTGGGGTGGAGGAGGAGAAAATATATGGGGTTAATGGATTGGAATTTTACGAGGCTTTGGAGCATTTTTGTAACTTCGCTTTTAAAGAAAAGCATTGTCCTGAAGATTTCAAACGTGACTCATGGAGGGTTGTAGAGTATGCCCATGGCAATCCATTAGCTCTTAAAGTGTTGGGTTCCTCCCTTAAGAGGAAAAGCCATTGGGGAAACGTATTGGATGACTTAAATCGGATTTGCGAATCTGATATTCATGATATTTATGATATATTAAAGATTAGTTTTAATGAATTAACACGCAAGGAGAAGAGTATGTTTCTAGATATTGCGTGTTTCCTTGAGGGAGAGAATAAAGATTTTGTGACAAGGATACTTGATGATTTTGGGTCTCACAGACTGGATGTCCTCGTGGACAAGTCACTCATAACAGTGTCATATAGCCGCTTCCAAATGCATGATGTATTGCAAGAAATGGGCCGGGAGATTGTTCGCCAAGAATCTGAGGAAGAGCCAGGCAGACGCAGTAGGTTGTGGGATCCTAAGGAAATCCGCCGCGTACTAAAGCATAATATGGTAAGAATCCTCCATTTTTTTATATATCTTTTATTTTATTTGGAGTTATGCACTCATATTTTTCCAACCATACCAGCACACCTTTTTTTTTTTTATAAATTTTATTATTGCCAGAACATCCTTTAGTAAAAGCATTTTTATGAACAAAACAACCAAAATCATAAAAACCATAATTAGGTAAAATTAATGACTGAGGGTGTCAAGAGAACAAGTCTTCAAATTTTAAATTTAAAGAAAATTCCAGATTTTATCAATTTTGGAATGTTGAATAAGAGTGTGAAGAGTATAATTTTATTTTTCTTCAAATTTAGTGAAGAGTGTCAGAACAAAGTGAGTGCCATGAGGATTGGCCTACCTGGTTCTATTTCAATATAAGTGTGTTTTAGAGTATAATTCTTTTTCAAGCAACAATCGTTAATAAAATGGACTGATTGGCCCACCTAGTTCTGCCTCCAATCACTCCTTTTGGCTTAAATGTACCTTTAGGAGTCTGTAAGATGGTTAAATCCTTTCGAAAAGGGTCGTATCTCAATTTGACTTGGATATAGTTTTAGCTAGTGGAAAAAAAATGACTTTCATTTTTTTCCCTAATTTTGAACTAACATTTTGGATTCTATCGACTAAAAAAAAAAAAAATCAAAATCTTATACCAATCAAATAGGCCATGTCTTCTCAACTTCTAGATATTAAGATAACAGGTTTGTAAATTAGAGAAATTTTGATTTTTTTTTTTCGGTTAGTTTAATTTTGCAATGGTCCCCAAAATTTTCTTTCTTTTCTCGCATATAGATATTTAATATATTAAAAAAATAAAATCAAAGATTGTAGAATTTGTTTTGTTTAAGGAGCTCTTAGTTAATAAAGTTTACGAATGTTTCTTTTCTGTTTTAGGCTTACCCAATCTTTTTTCTTTTTTTTAATAAGGGGACCGATGCAATTGAAGGCATATTTCTGGATTTGTCCAAAATAAAAGGCATCAATTTAGACCCCGGAACCTTCACAAATATGTCTAATATGAGATTGCTCAAATTTTATGTACCTAAGTTTTATGGGATTGAAAGGTTTCTAAGTATGAGCATTGAAGAGCAACTTTCATACTCTAAAGTGCAGCTTCCAAATGGCCTAGATTATCTTCCTGAAAAATTGAGATATCTTCATTGGGACACATATCCATTAAGGATACTGCCATCAAATTTCAAGCCAAAGAACCTTGTTGAACTGAATTTGCGTTTTAGTAAAGTTGAGCAACTTTGGGAGGGAGAAAAGGCTTGTGTTCCCTCATCTATCCAGAATTTCAAGTATCTCAGTATGTTGAATTTTGAGGGCTGCAAAAGTCTTAGGTCCTTTCCAAGCAATCTTCATTTTGTTTGTCCAGTAACTATTGATTTCTCCTATTGTGTTAATCTCATAGAGTTTCCACAGATTTCTGGGAAAATTACACGGCTATACTTAGGCTGCTCTGCAATAGAAGAAGTTCCATCGTCAATAGAGTGCCTAACTGATCTTGAAGTGTTGGATTTGATGTATTGCAAACGGCTGAAGAGGATTTCAACTAGGTTTTGTAAATTGAGATCTTTGGTTGATCTTTGTCTTAATGGCTGCTTGAACCTTGAGCGTTTCCCAGAAATCTTGGAGAAAATGGAGCATTTAAAATGCATCAATTTAGACCGGACGGCAATTACAGAGCTGCCATCATCATTTGAAAATCTAACGGGGCTCAAAGGATTGTCCGTAAGTGATTGCTCTAAACTTGATAAGTTGCCGGATAACATTGGCAATTTGGAATCTTTGCATCACATGTCAGCATTTGGATCAGCTATTAGTCAACTACCATCCTCTGTTGCAGATTCAAACGTACTTGGAATTCTTGACTTCTCTCGCTGCAAAGGTTTGGAATCATTTCCTCGATCATTATTAGGTTTATCTTCTTTGGTAGCTCTACATATAAGGAACTTTGCTGTAATGGAAATTCCACAAGAGATTGCTCGTCTATCCTCACTGATAGACTTGCATATAGGTGGAAATAACTTTCAGAGTTTACCTGCAAGTATCAAGCAACTGTCGCAGCTGAGTTCTCTTGAATTGAATGATTGTAAGATGCTTCAGTCATTACCAGAACTTCCATTGTGCCTAAAATATCTTCACTTGAGGGATTGTAAGATGCTTCAGTCCTTACCAGCACTTCCATTGTGTCTAGAATCTCTTGACTTGAGGGATTGTAACATGCTTCGGTCATTACCAGAACTTCCATTGTGTCTACAAGAACTAGATGCAACGAACTGCAACCGGCTTCAATCTTTGGCAGAGATTCCGTCATGTCTACAAGAACTAGATGCATCCGTACTCGAAACGCTGTCCAAACTCTCTCCTGACTTTCGTGTATGGCTACCCGCATTTCTGTTACAACCAATTTATTTCGGGTTTATTAACAGCTTGAAACTGAATGGAAAAGCAAACAAGAAGATTTTGGCAGATTCACAACTAAGAATTCGGCATATGGCAATTGCATCACTGAGACTGGGCTATGAAAGAGCAATCAGCGAGGTATCAAATTCCCTCTCTTGTTTACTCTATCCCTCTTTGTTATATCTGAAATCATGGTTTTCATTTTACAATTTTCTTTTTTTAAATGTCATTTCACAGAAAATTTCTAATGAACTGAAGGGATTCCTAATTGTTTTACCTGGGAGCGAAATTCCTGACTGGTTTAGTAATCAAAGTTCAGGATCTTCGATATGTATTCAACTGTCACCGCACTCTTTTTGCAGAAACTTAATCGGGTTTGCTTTTTGTGCTGTTCTTGATCCTAAGAAATTTCATTCTTGTCATTGCTGCAATATTTACATCCCCTTTCAACTCGACTTAGAAATAAAGACTCTCTCTGAAACCAAACATGTTGCTGTGGGTTTCAGTGTGCGCACTGACTACATGGATTCAGATCATGTCATACTTGGTTTTAATCCTTGCTTGAATGCTGGCTTTCCTGATGGTTGCCATTATACAACTGTCTCACTTAAGTTCTTCAATAAGTGTTACCGAATGCAAAAGGGTCACAAGATCAAACGTTACGGAGTATGTCCAGTATATGCAAATCCCAGCGAGATCAAAGCCAACACTTTTACTCTCAATTTTGGTACCGAAGTTTGGAAATTGGATGATTTGCCAAGCGCGAGTGGAACTGCTGCAAGTGAATTTGATTCAAGTTCTGATGAAGGGAAATTATATTCCATCGATTCGAGTTCTGATGAAGGGGAATTATATTACAGTTTTGATGAAGAGGAACTGGAACCGAGTCCCTAAAGAATTTGCAGAGACGACCAAATCAACACTCCTTAACAAATGAATCACCCATTTTCACGTATTCTTTCTCCTTAGGTATGTCCAAAAGGCTCCAATTCTATATTATGATTTGTTTAAGATGATGTTTTGTCTATGTATTCCTTATTACTTTTGAACATACCTTATTTTATTTGTTTAAGATGATGGTTACCATCATACAATTGTTTTCAATCATCCAGCTTACATGTTTTAATCTTTTTTTTCTTGAAATTTTTATAATTTTATTATGTCAGAGACATTATGTCTCTCTTTCTTCTTTGATTTTAATCATGCTGATGAAACATGTAAGAATTCTTTTTTTTTTTTTAATATTATGAGAAAATAAGCATTTTGAAAATACACTAAATTGAAAACATTTTCTTGGCCAGTAAGCAGTTTGCAGGGTATGTAGCATTGGGAAGGCAAGAAATCCATTGAAGGGTTTTTCTTGTGTCCAATTCGGATTGTTTATATCTGTACATTGATGTTTTCGTGTGGGAATTTTGAATCCTTTGTAATGGTGTTGTGAACTTGTAATCCTCTCTTTGCTTCTTAGACTATTAGTTGTTTAATTGAATGTGCACTACAATTTTACTACTATTTTATTTTGAAATTATAATTTCAAAGCAATTTTAAGTGTAAAAATAATTAATACTATAACACCTTTTGATAATTTCAAAATTATCAAATACTCCTTAAGTAATTCATTTGATGAATTTAGCTTTCGTGCATGTCTGAGTGGGCCTACTTGGCTAGCTAATATAAAATTAATTAATTTGTTGGAGTCATTTTGATATGTAATTAGATCTTCTTAATTATTAGTATTATTATTATTGGACCTAATTTTTAACAAATTAAAGTTCAGTACGTAATCATATTTAATTATTTCAATTTTTTTTTGAATAAATCATATTTAATTGTCCAAAGGATACCAATTGTTAAGTTGGCCGAGGGTGATAAGACATCAGTAATGTTGACTTAATTAGTGGAACAAGTTATTTTTTTTTTTTACGCCACATTAATTCAAACTCTCAGGATATGGGAAATGTTGGATCCACAAATAAAATCAAACAGACAAATTTTTCTTCTTATGCAAGTGTCTTTTTGGTTGACAATGTAATGGGAGATTCTTAAATACGAATTGGACTATTGGTACCCCCGATCTCCTCATAAAACTTTTTTTTAGTTATATTCATTTTATTTCTGAAAATTTCCCTTTTTTTAGATACACTTTTTAAAATTTTAAATTTTTATTTGATTTGTTTTATTGTTAAAACTCATTATTGTGCTATTTTTTTAATTATTTTCAATTTTATTATTACCCTACACACAAATAAAAAAGTTATATGAGTGATAAGTTTTCTAGTATTAATCATTGGCTGAAATAACACATATTTCAAATTATAATTTCAAATCAATTTTAAATATAAAAATATTCAATCAATAAGAAATCAAAAGAGAACAATAGATTATTCTAAATTTGTACAATTTATTTTAGTTAGATAGGAAGTAACATATAGATTTTTTTTTAAAGGATTGATTATGAATTAAATAATTTGTTGTAAAAACATCTATAAGTGTTTAATTTTTAGTTGTCCTTAATTGTAATTTTATTTAAAGTGGGGTTTTGTAAGAGTAATGTAGGGGTGCCAATAGCTCCACTCTAAATATAAATTTAAGATAATTTAAGACTCGAACTTTATATCATTACAGACATTTTGTTATGGTAAAATGAGAAAGAAATTTCACACATTAGATATCATAAGGCCCCCATAAGACCCCTGAGATATGTAAGTAGAAAACCACCTTCACTCGAAAAAGAAAACACTTCACGAGGAGAGTTCAACCTTCGTATAGAAGAAAAGGCTAATTTCTAGAAGTGTTACACGTCCGTCGGAACAACGGGTTTCTGAGCTTGGGGTGTCGGCAGAAGAGAGAGATTATTGAGAGAGTAACAATTGATTTTTTAAATGCCAATGCTCACCAACTTGCAATCTTTTGAACTCGATTAATAAATCCTTCAGTCTTGAAAATTACTTTAGCCCTTAAGGTTCACAGAGCATTCGACAGCCCTAGTTTACAAGCAGTGGGAAAATACAATGGCATAGAAAAGACGTTGAATTCTTCTTCTCAAAAGCACAGACATTGCAGCATCAATGAGTTTTTATACCTTTACATTCTGCTTTTATACAACAAAAAAATCTTTTCTTCTCTTTTCTGGGAGCAGATTTTTTCTAGCTGAAAATTTTGTATACCATTTGATGCAATTAACCACGGAAAATTGTCCAACTCAATTAACAATTAATTTCTCTCTTTATTTTTTTTTAAATTTCAAATACAATATGATCCACGTTAAATTCAAAGTGCTATTGTTAAGTCATTGCTTACTAACTTCCAAGTTAAACATAAAATCATGTAACCAGCACAGATATTACAGCATCAGTGAATTTAATACTTTTACCTTCTGATTTTTATACAACAAAAAGAAATTTCAATAAAATGACAACAAATACAAATCAAAGTCAAACCCAAAACTCCTTCTCTCATGTAAATAACGATCAAACAGCCGAAAGGCTTGCCCATTTTCCAAGCTCGCTAGGATCACAATAATAATATAACTTGATTCTGTTTGACAAAGACAAACCTGTAGCCACAAGCGGAGCTCTCAATCCTGAATCATCTGGTTCTGAAGGTTCATCTGCAAATGCTGTAACAACTCCAAGAAGCTTGAATGAAACTCGTCGGGACTGTATTGGTCGTGGGAAATCAAAGTACATTGGCGTTCCGGCTCTCGCCTCCGGCAGTCGATATTCCGCAATAGTTACCATGTTATGTGGTTCCTGGAGTGCGGATACTTGTAAATACAACACAGCTTGAGAGATGTACCTGTCTTCTAAAAATGTTACTGATTTGTCCCAGATATCTGAATCTGAGGAAGGTGAATGGGTAACCCTAGGTTTTATTGCACTGAAAGTGTCTAGACGGAATCCGGCAAGCGAAGGTGACGCTGGAGGTAGATATTGTTCCAAGACGAGATCGTAGTCCATCAATCTCTCGGCCTCAATTGGGACCTGAAGAGAAAAAACAGGTTTATCAGAGGCAAGGCATCAAGCAGAAAGCTGGAATTATGAATGAACAAAGAGTGAAAGCAACTAATACCTTGAATCTACTCATTTGTGGAGCTCTATCCAACCAGTTTCTAATACTTAGCTGCTCAGAGCTCTGTGATGAGGTAAGCCCCTCCCTTTTTACTGGGCTTCCGACTACAAGAATTCTTTTGGCATGAATACATGGTTCATTTTCAACTGCTCCTCCAAATGAAGCACGTCTATCTACTTGTGCAAAGGGGTTTTCATCTTCATCAAGAGACAAAAGACTGAAGTCCTTCCCGAAATTAACTGAAGCCGAACCAGGTCTCTGAAGACGTAATGTGATCCAAATAATGCGGCACCTAACAGGATTCTTAAAAGTAAATTTTACATGCCTAGGTAATTTTTCAACACTAGCAGACTTTTCTGGACCATGCAAATCTGAAGAAGATGTGATGAGGGATTGGACATCCCATTTTCCCATTGATGACCCTTCCTCTCGGTGTATCTTATTGCTTGCCCAGATTTGTACCTGTAACAGCAATAGGAAGCAACAGCTCAAAGAAAAATATGGACTCAGTAGCAAATTCAGGAGGCAGAGAGCACTGCAGGGAAGAAAATTACAAATACTGACTAAATAATACAGCAACCTCAACACACATTCATGAAGGAAAGGGCCGGATAGTTCTTATTCTCTTTCCTCTTAACTAATGACAAAAAGCTACAATTTCTCTAGCAGTTAAATTTGCATTTGAAAATTGTTCCTCTCGAGATTAAAACTCATCAGAATAGTTCCTAATATTATGTTTAATTATTGTGGTTTCTTTTCTCTTCTTTGCCCTCAATTTCAAATTTGACTTTAAATCCTTACCCACATATACCCAAATAGGATATTATTGACGTGATCACTGTTAAGATCAAACTTGGGTTCCGAATGATAAAGGCAAACCAATAGAAACCTGATCTACAATCATAAATATCAAGTGAGTGGACCATCTTCTTACCTACAAAGGGAAGATCGTTGAGAATTTAAAATTACAGTTTACCAAAATATACATAAATGACGAGCAACAAAACTGTTCTTACTTGGTTTTTTCATCAGCAATTAATGAAATGGAAAGTTTATTATTGGAAACTAACCTACATGAAACTAAACCCCAGCTGCAATTTCTTTGGAAATGGCACTACACAGGGACTCTTTTAATCATTTCAAAACATGACTTCCGTTATCAGAGCTTGGAGAACTTTTGCCGAGGTATATGTTGATTCAGTGTTTGCTTAGGAATATTCACAATTTGAATATCTATTACCCACCACCCCTGGTACTGGGCTTCATTATTAAGGCCACTTAGCTTATCACCAAAATTTATTGAACAACAAGGAAATAAGGGAATAAATATGGCACCTACCATCGGAGTGTCAGCCACAGAATAGCCGCAAGGACTAACAAGCAAGATAACCCCACTGACATCAGAAACAGAACCGAGAACAATAACAAATTCAACAGAAGTAGTACTAGGTGGAGCTCTCCAATATGAGTGCCTTGATCCAGAATTTAATGGAGCAAGCAGTGACAAAATCAGTGCTGAATCTTTTGCTGTTTCAACCTACAGTGGCACCAAGGAAACTAGAATAAACAATCCATATCAAGATAAAAAATTCCAATCAAGCGAACAATGAAATTATTAGAGACATGACTTGCTCGCACACAGATTGCACCAAACAATGCAAGAGCTTTTCCTTGTAATTGCACCAAACAATGCAAGAGCTTTTCCTTGTAATAGGTTTTTAGCTTCTCAAGGCATCCTACAACACCTTACCTCAAAGATTATTAGGATATGGAACCTGCTCAGGGTTCCCAAAAATGTCTCAATTGAAAATCAAACCAGACGAGGATTCTCATGGATAAGTGGGATGAATGTTCTGGGCATATATCATAAGAATAAATGCTAAAACATATTTCTAAAAATTTTAATCAAGAAAAGAAATTTAAAAGGAAAACATAATATGATGAGAACTTAATACAAACCAAGAACATACCGAGTCCAAAAAGCTAGCAAATGGAAATTCAGCAAGTGATTCCTGTCCACCACATAATTGGTGAAGGACTTCAGCAGCTTGCACGTTATCGGAAGACTGAATACTTTCAGAAAGACTATCCTTTAAGCAGGATCCAACAACTTCATTCAAAGCATTGTATGCTGCGTTGTCTGCACGGGAACTTCTTAGCAAGCTAATCAAGACCCTAACATAGTCCAACATCAATGCATCAAGCACAATCTCATGGCAGCAGTGTTTACAGATAACGCCATCCAGTGTTAGTGAACGACTGGTAGACACATCAACTTGGCTTCCATGGCTTGATCCACTCTGACTTGAGAAGCCATTGTAGTTGGTCACATCCCTTGATTTATAATTTGAAAACAGTAGAGCTCCTCTTCCTGCGCAACAATTTTGCAAACTTTTCTTTCACATTGAGAACACAACAAAGGGGATTGTGAAGCTCCAACAGATGTTGCAGTTGAGGAAGCAAGAGCAGGCACCTTAGTTTCTGCACGAACCTTGCATCCGCCACCAGAACAACTCTCTCCGATTCTAGTAATATTTCAGAAGTCTAAAACACTATCATCACTATTCTCAAGGCCAATTGCACCAACAATTTTGTCTTCTAGGGAAGCTTGGCCAAGTAATGCAAGAGTGGTTGCTACTCGACACAGTCTTCCCATGTAAGATTCATCAAGCAATACATTTGGATTTATAGAGGCAGGATCAGTTCCAATTGACAATAAAGCTCTATCCCTTTCAGCCGCAGAAAGATTCAGCTGCAGACGTTCAATTTCAAGCTTCATTGCTTCCATGAAGTCTAGTTTCTTTTCCTGAAAATTTTCCCAGAATCTGTCAATCTTACGCTTGTGAGGTTGAATTTAATACATGAAGACCTTTCCTTCGATCAATCATAAAATGTGAGAATACAAGCCAAAACAATTAATTCATCCTTTACATATATAGTGTCATGGATGATCAAAAACCAAGTAGCACCATGTCGAATGGCATGGAGACAGCAAATAATTCAACCAAGTGAAGTACAAATAAATTACCAACACAATATGTCAGTAGTGTCAAACCATAATAACAGGACTCTGATTAATAAGTTATACATTTACCAAAGCAAAATTTGTTGAACTTCTAGAATTTACTCCTTTAAAAAGATGAAGTTGCTAAGATGTACAGCTGCAAAAAACACTAGAGAGCAGTACTATACCTCGCGTGGCCCAGCAAGGGATTTTAGACAACTTATGTACTGCTGGGCACCACTAGCTAGAGAACAGCCATCCTGTGTTGAAAATCTTTTATAAGTTTCCACACCATGATCTTCAACTATAGGCCGGTCCAAGAAATCAAGCAAATCAGCCCCTCCGGATGCAACATTTCTTGTCACTGACTCAGAAAGAGGATCAGAGAACGGCTCAGAAAGAGGATCAGAGAACGGCTCAGAAAGAGGGTTAGAAAACGGCTCTGAAAGCGGATCAGAAAATGTGTCCCCTCCAGACAACAGGTCAACCCAATGATTGGAAGCAGCTTCTGTTTGCATTGATGTTGACACATTTTCATTGGAAAACGGAACTGTTTTTGTAACTGAATTTGACAAAAATGGATCGGTTTCCTTCTGAAACTTTTTGCCAAGCTCAATTAATCTAGCACCAGGGCCTTCATTATTGAATACCCCCCTCCATGGAAGAGAAACTCCAAGAATCTCTATCTGTAATAATATTAACAATTATGTTGTCACCAGCAGCAGTTACAGCAAACCCACTCCACAAAGCTCATGGTCTAAAATACTAATTTAAGAATAAAGTGCGTAGATACATCAATTAACATTTTATGAAAATATTTTCTACCTCACCAAGAGTCATGGAGCTTGTTCCAGAAATAGCAGGATAAAAGGTAATTGCCACAAAACGAGTAAGAAAATCCAATTCTCCCTCTAATTCTTCAAAATCATACAACAGTGGAAGGGTTGGTGCATCTTGATCATGAAGTCGTGCACCAGCTCCAGTAATAGCCATATCCTCAGCACTAACTGATCCTGGTAAAGGTATCAAAAGGTTTGTCCCATTTCCACAACGAGGAATAGAAGCACCCTGTCAACAAAGTCCTAGGATTACTAGAAGTTGTATGCCGTTTGCATTGTAAATTTTCTTGAAAAGTCTGACAAGAAAACTAATACTAGGGTCAGGACACCCTGAAACAAGTCTTCTCCTATCTAACCTAATAAAAATTAGATGGAAGAAAAAGTTATGTCTGTAAGTGACTTAATTCACCAAGAATCAATTTCTGCAACTTCAAGTTATAAAAGAAGCAATGGGCACTGTTCATCGGAATCGCTAATTAGTGGGAGTGTATCTAGTTTAGCTATTACTTCTAAACACCTCTTTCCATTTCTTTTGTTTTTTTATCCTTTTCTTTTTAAATGTATTCTACACCGCATTTTTGTCACATATTTATAATCCGAGGACATACTAACAAAACTTGAAGGACTCAGCTAAAGGATCCTTGAATTTATCACGCTAAGTCCATGGGTATTCAGAATTTATGTACAAAAGATATACCTAAAAGTTCAAGCTGGATGTCAATCTACCAACACAGCTCAGGACCAGGCACAGAATAGCACAAGAAGTAGACAAGCACAGGTTAAGCAAAATTATTTGGAAAGGCACGTGTTAAGCATGAAGCACACCAGGGACATTTAGAAACAGCTCAAAAAGGACACAGGTCATTCTTTTCTAACTCATCTCTGCCTCCCATTTTACAATCAATCCGAATTATATAAATTTAACCTCCATCTTTACAGTAATGTGCAATCCATTTAATCCTAGAAAGACATGATAGATTGTGGGCACTCGTATCAACTCCATAAATCCATTCTACTACTCACAGCCCACGCTACTCCCAACCCATGTGACAATGAACTTCAACTTATTGCTATAGATCTGACTAAATAATACGAACAGTCAGCTCATTTCGTTTTTTGCAACCTACCAAACAGCATTAATTTGATCATCACAGCAGATAAGATAAAGGCTAATGAAACAATTTGTTTATCTTAGCTGTGTTTGACAAAGTTTAATATGTTCACACCACCACGTGTCTCAATGATTTTGTCTACTATATTCACACTGTCATGCATCTCAATGATTT
Organism: Citrus sinensis; assembly: GCF_022201045.2. Taxonomy (NCBI): domain Eukaryota; kingdom Viridiplantae; phylum Streptophyta; class Magnoliopsida; order Sapindales; family Rutaceae; genus Citrus; species Citrus sinensis. The sequence goes on along the minus strand of NC_068558.1, from coordinate 34,704,218 downwards.
ATCCCACTGTTGGGATAAAACTATCTCTTCTAAGTCAAATGAGATTTACCAACAAAGAGCATATTATACAAAATTAAAAATTAAAAATAAAAAAATTGTCAGCATGACGTACAATCAGAACTAAGAAGACTAGCTCATATCTTTTCTTTTGAAGCTAAGAAGACTAGCTCCACCATCAGAACTTGGGAACATACCCAGATCATATCTTTTCTTTTGAAGCTAAGAAGACTAGCTCCACCATCAGAACTTGGGAACATGTTGGGAACTGGCTTGAGAAAGAAACCAGATGGTCGAGGAAGAACCTGCAGTTACCAGCATGATATGAAATGGTTCATCAAATACACCAAAAAGGGCCAGCCAGCCCATATATGCTTTTCCCCTAAAGAGCTGTTCCTAAACATGAATAATTTTCGTCATTACCAAAAAATCACTCAACTGCAACAAGTTCTTGAGGTCATTTCTTGAATAATGATCATAACACGATGTTGTTCAATCCGAAAGATTAACAAAATATTTCCAAGTTAACAATAACAAATATCAATCAGCTAGAGATGCAACAGTGATTCCAGACTTTTGGAGGACATTTAAATTCTCTAAGCCAGATGACTTAGAAGCTTTAAATGAAGCTTCAAATCATCTTACTATGCAATACCTAACTTCCAAACATTATTGGTCAACATCAAACAGGAAATGGGTATTGACATAGCTATGGTATGCTTTGCGCGCATAATTTATTTATGTGCAGAAGGTAGGGATGCTTAGGTTAGAAACAAGTAGCTAGCATAATATTATCTCCATCCCTCATGAAAATTGATAATCATTGAACTCAGATTGAATGAATAGGTAATCTGAAGTTCTACAGTATCATACATGTAGAGGTTGAACTGAAGCAGATGGAAGATGCTTGAAAACCCTCAATCCAAGAAACATCTCCAGCTGTTTCTGACGAGAGCTATCGACAACTGCATTTTTGTATCTTCTCTGCAGAGTAATTTTCATATTTTGTGCTGCAGAAAATTGTTTGAACTTTCCTGGTTCTTCATTGAATATATTAAGAATTTGGCTATGCATTGCTTTTGAACCAGTATAGAGGGTTGCATGGATATCACCACAAAGCAGAAAAAGATCTTCTAGCTGAGACACCAGTGATAAAATTGTTGATTGCTTGAACTCCTCAAATGTCATATCAAATCTCTTCCAAGGTTTGTCTGGGCATGGATGAATCCACGTTGTGGTCCTAGTGTTGTGATCGATATAATATGTTTTTCCTGTCGCTGCATCAGCTCGTTTCTCCCATCCTCGTGGCAAAGGAGCAGTATATCCACCATAGTTATTAGCTGACTGATAGCCACATGCAAAATCACTGTCAAGGGAGACCCCAAGCCGCCTACATTGCTCCACAAATACACGCAGAGCACCAAAATAACTAGCAGCATTGGTCCGATCAAGAGTCTGCACAGTTAAAACGTATCACTCCATTCTGATGGGATCTTAAGCAAAAGGCACCAACAAAGTCATCATTGCAGATGACTTCACCTCGGCAATCATTAAGTCGTTGCCGTGATGGCAAATAGTCCCCTTCAGAAATGCCTATGGCCTGAGTGGGTGCTTTTAGATGCTTCCATACTCCTTCAATTGTAAGTTGTTCACCTTTTAATTTTGTACTGGCATGTCAGTCATAATTTATTAAAATAATTCGAGTATAAGGAAGTTTTCCAGTTGATCTGACATAGTTCAAAGATTCCTCAAAATGCTGAACTAAAATAGATTCTGATTTCCCTTCTGCATTCCTAAGCAAGTTAATGCATACAATTGGAATAAAAGGCTTTTTCTTCTGATTTTCCCCAACAGCTAAGTCAAAGTTTCGAGCATCATATCGATTACTCAACCTCTGATAATACTTCAGACTTCCTTTATAAGGATCCCGATCTGCAACATAAATTTCTGCTTCAGCAGCAGTAAGCTTTAATTCTGCACCCCACCATATTGGAATAGTCCCTCGCCGCCAGATGTATGCATTGAAAGGAACACTCTGACCAGACCTTTTAGGAATCCATACAAGTTGCTCGCACTCTGCTTCATTTCCTGTCATATCAAAATTCTTTATAAAATTCAGAAAAAATCATTCAAAATAACAGTTGTGAAGAGAAACAGACAATTAATTTTATAGCAATGAAACATCAGTTACATATCAGAAAGAAAATGAAACTAAAAAAAACAGAACTAATATGTGGAAACTATAATGACACTTGCACTGTTAATTGGTGAAATACAATGTTGTTTATGAATTTGTTTTGTTTTTCGGAAAAAATATATATATATATATTCTATGGCACAAAAGTCATTTGTAAAACTAATTGGCAGACTTTTTTCATATTTATATTTCAACCGTAAATTAAAGGACAACACATATCAAAAGGGTCATACAAAATAAAAGTCATTAACTAATTGTCAGAAATTATTTGATTGTTTTCATTCATTCATTATTCAATTATCCCAAAGGACGTGATGTAGGAAAGCAAAATCTGTGGAGTGAAAGGAAACCAAGTTCTAATCTGTAGAAAACCAGGGTATTCAAAAAGTGAACGGTATGACACCTCCAGGCAAGCAAAACCAACTAAAAGGCCTCTAAACTAATTAAACAGTACAAGAAGAAAAAGTGTGGCTGATGATCTCAATGTTTCTTTTTTATCCCAAAAATGCAATCTGTCAGAAGGTTTTCACTGGAGCATGTTCTTTTTTGCTTCTCCCTGTAGCATTTGGTATCTCTACTTAAAATAATACACCTTCACAAGCATATCATATATAGTTCTGAGACACAAGTTATATATCTTTAGCTCATTATTGATTAATATTGATGAGACTCATTGATTCTTATTATTTGAAAAAAAATGGTAAAGTTATATTCCAAGCCAACTACAAAAACAAAAATTCTACAGGTAAAGAATACTCCAAAAGCATGCATGAGCCATGAGGTGGCACAATAAATGTTCTGTAGTTCTACAATCCATCTTTCTAAACAACAGAATCAAAACCAATTCCACTTGAATTTACCACTGAAACTATTACCCGTTTCCTTGTAAAGGCATGAGATCAATGACAAACAGAATAAACAGCATACACAGAATGCAAAGAGTACTGAAAGGAAAAGAAAATTCCGTTTCAAAAAAAAAAAAAACTAAATTGATGGGTGTCGAAGCCAACAAAAATAAATTCCTACTCTAAATAAATTGTGTATAGTGATTGAGCAGGGTCGTGTCCACAGAGATCGGTAATTATTTAAATCCTTTTGAAACGTAAAACGTAAAATGGGGGATTGTTGACAATAATAAAAATCAAATTAAAATAACGAGAATGTAAATTAAAGTTGTGATTCAAATTGGAAAAAGCTCTGGTTGAAGGAATTAACTCAGCTTGATTCAACTACTGATCATTGATTCAAATATAGATTATTATTACTTATGAATAGACCGGTTATAGCTACTGAGACTCTCGAATAGCCAATCTCTCCTTAACTAGTCGATAACCAAGGTACGACCGTTGGTTATTTCCCTAATCAATAGACAACCCTAGATACGATCATAGGATTTAATCAATTGACAGCCTGAAAAACCAGAGAGACCCAAATCCTAATCAACACATATGATGATTCATTTAAATTAGATTGTTTATTCTCACAACACAACTCTCTGCTATGTTATTTGTCACAAACATTAAATTCTTCGTACGATGAATCCTTTAATTGACAATAGATTAAGTTGATAATTAAATAGTGGCCAATTACCTAATTAACAAACATAATCATGAAAATAATTCAGAGAATAAACAAATACCCAAAAAGTAATAAAATAATTAAAGCACAAGAAAGATCTCACAGTAGTGATGAATCAAAGCTTCATTATCCTTCAACCAGAAAAATAAGTTTAGTTCTTCATAGAGAGAAGAGAAAAATTAGATCTAGGGTTTCTTTCTTTTCCTCCAATCCCAATCCCCCTCTTTTTCACAATAGATTCCTCCCTTAAATACTCTCTCTCTCTTCTCTTTTAGGATTCTATTTAAAATAAAATCCTAATATCTGAAATATTAAATTCGTAATTACAAAAATAACCAAAAATACAAAACACGTTAAACTAAAAACTGCAGGTCCGTAGTTGACAGCACGCGCCCACAACTTATCAACAAAGTTCTTCTGACGCTCATAATTTCTCCAAGAGAACAATCATCCTTAAACATCATCTTATAGCTCAATTTTATCATCAATCAATAGAATTGCACCTACAAAAGTAAAACACAAGTAAATCACTATTATTAAGTGCAAAACATTGATATTAAGGGAAGTAAATAATGCAAAACTAGTGCATAAATTGCACTCTAACATAAATCCTTAATTTTTTTGATTGTATAGAAGAACCAAGTGAATCTCAACAACAAAAATGTAATTTCCAGGTCTGGAGATGTTAAAGATTATCTTACCTGTACTAAAACAAGAATTAATCCCCCTAGCCAGGTATCGAGTACCAGGATGCAGCCTACTACGACGAGCTATAAGAGCAACAACCCCTTCTAGCTGACCTGATCTTCCAAAATTTTGACATTCTGCAAATCCCTATACATTAATATCCAGTGAAAACAATATTAACATATTATTTCCAAATCACATGCTTAGGACAAGTACACACGTAAATCACCATTGAATTGCATAACAATGTTAACTTGAAGAAGCAGCTGTAGCATAATCTCAATTCAACTAAGAATGGATTGTAAAAGAGGATATAGAGACAAGGAAGGAAGTTTTTGTACATTGACTATAAAATGGCCTTTTATTATTGGATTGGGATTTCTAGGCTTTCACGTGAGAAGTAAAACATTGCAACCATGTGCAGCAGAAAGGGATGATGCAATGTCCCAAATCTGTCAAACATGTCTACCTTTCTAAAAGAAAAGTAAAAGAGGAACATTTGGGGCTTTGCTAATTGTCAAACTAGGCAATCCTGCTACCCCTTTTCTTTCTTACCTTGGTGTGGTATGTTCTAGGTTGGCCTGTGGATGAAGAAAATGAGGATCATCTGATGCAGGCTCTTCTTAATAGAAGGGAAAGTGTTTCTATTTCCCATATTCCATCGGCTGATGCTTTATTATCTTTCAATCATGGAATGAATCTAAGTTTTCAATCTATTAGGTTGAAATCTTTAATGAATTATCAGATTTAAATATTCACATGTTTAAAATTTCTGTCGCAACTTTTTATGACCAAGAAATAAAGTTGGTCATTTTAGTATCTACAATGGACCATAAAATAGGTACTGTCCCATGAAAAATGTTAATACGAAATATTCTTTCATCTAAAGATTAGAATAACAAGTGATGATGAATAAAATATCATGCTCAGAATGGAAATGATACATTTACATATAGTGGCAATAGACTATCAAACAAACTTTTGGAAACAAAATTAGGTGGAGGGATAGTGAGAGGGCGGGGAATGAAAGAAGTTTAATGAGCATAAATTTTGAAGATACCGAGTATGAAGCAAAACCTGCAGAAGAATGACACAATGCTGAGGTAAACCAATGCTTTTAAAAGGCATCGAAAGCCATTCATTCCAAACAAATTCCTCGTCAGGATTTTACAAAGGCATGCGGCTGGGGAAAGGTCGAGTGATATCTCTTGTCTCACAAAAGTAGTGCTTCCCATCAATGTCAAGATCAGGCAACTCTTGAACATTCTTTACTTCTCCTTTACCCTGGGGTTGAGGATTTTGAAGTGGAATTTTGATCCATTGGCTCTCTGTAACCGTGCATACAGTTCCTCCACCAGGAAGATTGGGAATGCTGGCAGTTAACCTTGTGGCAACAAGAAGCAGCCCAAAGCTTCCCAGGGCAGTATAACCCAATATTGCCTTGGCAAAAGTTGTACTCTTGCACATCCATCGTGATCCATTTGCTATGTAATCTACTGCTTCATTTTCCAGTTGATCTGACATGTTGAGAAGTCAATATTAGCCCAAATAAGTCCACAGCTAAATTAATTTGATGTCATTGCTTACATCAATTTGCCCAAATAAGTCCACACCTAAATTAATTTGATGTCATTGCTTACATCAATTTAGTTAGGTGAAAATTAGGTATTTTTTCCATGTTTAATTTCAATGGTTTAAATTAGTTTGTGGTTATTTTAATGAGTGGTTTAGATTGTTTCTTGTAACCTATAAATACCTTATTTGTATTTGAGTTTTTTCATTCAACAATCAAAGCTTTATTATAAGCATTTGAAAGCTTTCTTAAGAGTTCTTCTCTTTTTGCAATTTTGTGAGATTATTCTAAAGAGAGTTTTTCTTCTTCTTGATCAATTAGAGTTTTTACTCTATTTTGATTCAACATTTGGTATCAGAGCATTGGTTGTAAAGTCTCTTGAAATTCCGAGTATGCTCTGTGGTTGCAGTTTTGACTGATCTTCCACATCAGAAAAGATTTCTTGAGATTATTGCTGGGGTTATCACAAACCTTAAGAAGGAGCTTCTTTGTGTCAAGAGTAGTGTATTACTCTGCACGATAGTCACTCAAGCTTGTTCGGTGTAGTCAAAGTCTTGTCGATACGATGGGTGATCTTCAAGTCGTTGGAGGAATCAAGAAGCTCAACAACCAAAACTATAACACGTGGGCAACGTGTATAGAGTCTTACCTTCAAGGTCAAGACTTGTGGGAGGTTGTCGGTGGTAGTGAAGTTACACAACCGGCAGCAGAAGATGCTAACGGCATCTTGCGGAAGTGGAAAATTAAAGCAGGCAAAGCAATGTTTGCTTTAAAGACCACAATAGAAGAAGAAATGTTGGAGCACATTCGGGATGCTAAATCACCGAAGGAAGCGTGGGACACCTTCGCTACACTCTTTTCGAAGAGGAACGATACAAAATTGCAACTTCTCGAGAATGAACTTCTATCAATGACGCAACGCGACATGGCGGTTGCCCAATACTTTCACAAGGTGAAGTCGATATGCCGCGAAATTTCAGAATTAGATCCGACAGCTGCTATTGGGGAAGCCAGGATAAAAAGAATAATTGTCCATGGCTTGAGACCCGAATACCGAAGCTTTATAGCCGCTGTACAAGGATGGCCGACACAACCATCACTTGTTGAGTTTGAAAATTTGCTGACAGGCCAAGAAGCTATGGCCAAGAAAATAGGAGGAGTCTCACTAAAGGGTGAAGAGGAAGCGCTTTACACCAACCAAAGCAGAAGTGGTTTAAGACAGCACAACAAAGGCGGATCTAGAAAGACTGGTGAACAGATAAAAAGTCATCAGGGAGGGAATGGCTCTCGTCCAGGGGGAGCTTCGAAGAATCGCGACAGTAATAGAAAGTTCGATGGCGAATGTTACAATTGCGGGAAAAAGGGCCACATGAAGAGAGATTGTTGGTCCAAAAAGAAGTCTACCGAAAGCAATATTGCTACTTCTAGTTCTAAAGAAGACAGTGAAGATAGCTGGGATGCTGAAGCATTACTCGCTATGGAGGAAGAAGAATTAGCTCTCACGGTAACAACACTAGAAAAGATTAACTACGAGAATGATTGGATCGTAGACTCAGGCTGCTCAAATCATATGACGGGTGATAGACAGAAGTTGCAAAACTGTTCTGAGTACAAGGGAAATCGTGTGGTGGTAACAGCTGACAACTCAAGGTTACCGATAGCTCACATCGGTAAAGCGATCGTTACACCTCGATATAGTCTCAACCAAGTGCCATTTCAAGATGTCTACCATGTTCCAGGAATGAAGAAAAATTTGCTATCCGTAGCTCAATTGACATCATCAGGCCACTATGTCTTGTTTGGTCCACAAAATGTGAAGGTATTCCGAGACCTAAAGATCTCTGAAAAGCCTACGATGGAGGGACGACGATTGGAGTCAGTTTATGTGATGTCAGCTGAGTCTGCATATGTAGACAAGACAAGAAGGAACGGCAGATCTGTGGCACATGCGGCTAGGTCATGTTAATTATTCCAAGCTAAGTGTGATGGTGAAGAAGTCGATGCTTAAGGGACTTCCTCAACTTGACGTGAGAACAAATACTGTTTGCGCGGGATGTCAATATGGTAAAGCACATCAATTGCCATACGAGGAGTCGAAGTTTAAAGCAAAGAAACCATTAGAGTTAATTCACTCTGATGTGTTTGGACCCGTTAAGCAACCATCAATTGGCGGAATGCGGTATATGGTTACGTTCATTGATGATTTCTCCAGATATGTATGGGCTTTCTTCATGAAAGAAAAATCTGAAGCATTCTCAAAGTTCAAAGAGTTCAAAGAGATAGTCGAAGGAGAAGTGGAGCAAAAGATTCGTTGCTTGCGCACAGACAACGGGGGTGAGTATAGCTCGGGAGAGTTTTCTCAATACCTACGGGAATGCCAAATATGTCATCAGTATACTTGTGCCAATACGCCACAACAAAATGGTGTAGCAGAGAGGAAGAATCGGCACCTTGCTGAAATTTGCCGGAGTATGCTACATGCGAAGAATGTACCTGGAAGATTTTGGGCCGAAAGTATGAGAACTGCAGCTCATGTCATCAACAAGCTTCCTCAACCAAGGTTGGAGTTTGTTTCACCCTTTGAGAAATTGTGGAACAAGAAACCTACAGTTAGCTATCTTCAAGTATTCGGCTGTGTATGCTATGTATTTGTTCCTGACCATCTACGTAGCAAGATCGATAAGAAAGCAGTCAGATGTATCTTTGTGGGATACGACAACCAGCGAAAAGGGTGGAAGTGTTGTGATCCAGTAAATGGAAGGTGCTACACATCACGAGATGTGGTGTTTGATGAAGCATCCTCATGGTGGACCTCAGAAAAAGAAGTGCTGCCAGGCTCGAAAGAATTTGAAGACATGCTACAACAAAAGATGGGGGAGCATTCTGTCCAAATTCATCTAAGCTCAGCTGGGGATCTATGCGATAGTGATAGCGAACGAAGAGTAACTCTAAATCCTTGGCAATCTGGGGTGTATCGACAACCAGATGAAGAAGGTGTGCCTAGTGAAACAGAAGAATCAACTCCATTACGAAGGTCAACAAGAACCCGAAGGCCAAATCCCAAATACGCTAATGCAGCCATAGTTGAAGAAGTAACTGGAATAGAACCTGAGACGTTCGAAGAAGCGTCACAGAGTTCTGAGTGGATGACAGCTATGAAAGACGAGATCACTGCACTTGAGCAAAATCAGACCTGGGAACTCGTGCCAAAGCCAAAAGATGTGAAACCCATATCCTGCAGATGGGTTTACAAAATAAAGCACCGTTCAGATGGGTCAATCGAGAGGTACAAGGCTCGATTGGTAGCTTGTGGTTTCTCTCAACAATATGAACTAGACTATGAGGAAACGTTTAGTCCAGTGGCAAAACTTACAACCGTCCGAGTCTTACTTGCACTTGCAGCCAACAAAAGCTGGAACTTGTGGCAGATGGACGTGAAGAATGCCTTTCTCCATGGAGAGCTGGATCGGGAGATCTACATGATTCAACCGATGGGTTTTCAGAACCGAGGTCATCCCGAGTATGTGTGTAAGCTGCAAAAGGCTCTCTACGGACTAAAACAAGCACCCAGGGCGTGGTATGGCAAGATTGCTGAATTTCTAACTCAAAGTGGGTATTCAGTAACATCTGCAGACTCCAGCTTGTTTGCTAAAGCTAATGGAGAAAGGATAGCTATTGTGCTCGTGTACGTAGATGATCTAATCATCTCTGGAGATGATGTTGAAGAAATTTTCCGAACAAAGGAGAACTTGTCAGTTCGTTTTCAAATGAAAGAACTTGGACAACTTAAGCATTTCCTTGGGCTAGAGGTTGATCAGACGAAAGAAGGGATATTTCTTTGTCAACAGAAATATGCCAAAGATTTGTTGAAGAAGTTTGGGATGCTAGAATGTAAGCCGATCTCAACGCCGATGGAACCAAATGCCAAGATGTGTGCACATGAAGGCAAAGACCTGGAAGATGCATCGATGTATCGACAATTAGTGGGTAGTCTAATCTACTTAACCTTGACTCAACCTGACATTTCTTATGCAGTTGGTGTGATGAGTCGATACATGCAAAATCCGAAGAAGTCTCATTTAGAAGCGGTTCGGCGAGTACTCAGATATGTGAAGAGTACAATAGACTATGGTCTTCTATACAAGAAAGGTGGAAATTGCAAACTAGTTGGCTACTGTGATGCTGACTATGCAGGAGATCATGATACTCGCAGATCAACTACTGGGTATATGTTTACCCTTGGATCTGGAACGATTTCTTGGTGTAGCAAGAGACAACCGACTGTGTCCTTGTCAACTACGGAAGCAGAGTACCGAGCAGCAGCAATGGCAGCTCAAGAAAGCACGTGGCTGATACAACTAATGAATGATCTACATCAACCAGTAGATTATGCAGTTCTGTTGTACTGTGACAACCAATCGGCAATTCGGCTGGCGGAGAATCCTGTTTTTCATGCAAGAACTAAACATGTGGAAGTGCATTACCACTTTGTTAGGGAAAAAGTTCTGCAAGAAGAGATTGAGATGAGGCAAGTTAAGACAGATGAACAAATTGCTGACTTGTTTACAAAAAGCTTGAGTGTTGGAAAGTTTGAACATTTCCGTCGTCAGCTTGGCGTGATTCAAAGAATGGGGGCTAACATTGAGGGGGAGTGTTGAGAAGTCAATATTAGCCCAAATAAGTCCACACCTAAATTAATTTGATGTCATTGCTTACATCAATTTGCCCAAATAAGTCCACACCTAAATTAATTTGATGTCATTGCTTACATCAATTTAGTTAGGTGAAAATTAGGTATTTTTCCCATATTTAATTTCAATGGTTTAAATTAGTTTGTGGTTATTTTAATGAGTGGTTTAGATTGTTTCTTGTAACCTATAAATACCTTATTTGTATTTGAGTTTTTTCATTCAACAATCAAAGCTTTATTATAAGCATTTGAAAGCTTTCTTAAGAGTTCTTTTCTTTTTGCAATTTTGTGAGATTATTCTAAAGAGAGTTTTTCTTCTTCTTGATCAATTAGAGTTTTTACTCTATTTTGATTCAACATGACATAGTTCAAAGATTCCTCAAAATGCTGAACTAAAATAGATTCTGATTTCCCTTCCGCATTCCTAAGCAAGTTAATGCATACAATTGGAATAAAAGGCTTTTTCTTCTGATTTTCCCCAACAGCTAAGTCAAAGTTTCGAGCATCATATCGATTACTCAACCTCTGATAATACTTCAGACTTCCTTTATAAGGATCCCGATCTGCAATATAAATTTCTGCTTCAGCAGCAGTAAGCTTTAATTCTGCACCCCACCATATTGGAATAGTCCCTCACCGCCAGATGTATGCATTGAAAGGAACACTCTGACCAGACCTTTTAGGAATCCATACAAGTTGCTCACACTCTGCTTCATTTCCTGTCATATCAAAATTCTTTATAAAATTCAGAAAAAATCATTCAAAATAACAGTTGTGAAGAGAAACAGACAATTAATTTTATAGCAATGAAACATCAGTTACATATCAAAATGAAAATGAAACTAACGAAAACAGAACTAATATGTGGAAACTATAATGACACTTGCACTGTTAATTAGTGAAATACAATGTTGTTTATGAAAAAAAAAAGAAAATCTTCCACGTCACAAGCTTAGTTCTCAAGTCCGCCCAGCCACGTCTTCATTGACTCCTTCGTTGTCTGCTGCTCAACTTGAGAACTTAGCTTATGACGTGGAAGACAATTTTTTTTTTTAAATAACGTCGAGCACCGCCCTGATCATCCTCAGTTTCTTCTTCCAATCCTTAAGAGCGGCTTGGATCTGTTCTTGGCGGGCGAACAGCTGAATCACATCTGATATCAACTTTTCAACCAACATCTCAATGGTGACAGTTAGAATGGTTTCTCCAACGATCGACATTTTTCTTTTTTTGGGAAAGACGACAAGAATTGACAGAAAAGTAGATTCTCCAACTTTTGACGACAAGGATCGACATTTCTTTTTTAATTTTGTAGAAAAGTAGATTCTAAAATATATAGGATCATAAGATTCTTCATTAATTTCGCTTTATTGTTATTCAATACGGCATGGGAAATTTACGAAAATAACCATAAATATTTTGTTATTTTCACAACTAACCCTCTCAACTTTTTTCTATCAACATTAGCCAAACACAAGCCTTTCTCCCCAAATTACCCTTCTGAACTTGCTGAACTGAATCGTGGGTGAATCTGGCGACAGGCACCTGTCGCACCTTGCTTGGTGCGACAGGTGCCTGTCACACACACCAAGCCTTGGGCGACAGGCTGCTTGTCGCACGAATCTTCACGCGACAGGGAACCTGTCGCACCAAACCTTGGTGCGACAGGCACCTGTCGCCCAAGGCTTGGTGCGACAGACAGCCTGTCGCACCAAGCTTCGTGCGACAAGCAGTCTGTCGCCAGATTCATCTACGACTTGCAGTTCACTGAAACTCTCAAACAAGTTCAGAAAATAACTTATACCACTATGTATTAATGAAAATAAATAAAATAGCTAACTTAGGTTTTGTTGAAAACTATAGATGGTAGATCGGACGCCGATGAGGGATGAAGCCGCCGCCGACGAGGGCTGATGTTACCGCCGATGATGGGAGTTTGTTCGGTTTGGGAGAGATGCGTGAAAGAGAGTGTTGGGGGAGAGATGAGAGAGAGGGGTATTTTAGTCTCAAAGGTTCTTTTATGGCTAATGTTGATAGAAATTTATTTAGAGGGTTAAGATGAAAAAAGCCAAAATTTTTATGACTATTGGTATAAATTTCCCTTACGGCATGCTGAAATAGTGCGGCAGTCCTATATAAAATCTTCTTTCACATCCACTACTTGTGAATGAGGTTAGAAGTCGTATGGCGGTACCCCCAAGGTTTTGGGCTGCGGCCTGCTTGCTCCTATTTCTACGTTCTGTTTTGTTTTTTTTCTTAATAAAAACATTTTCCTAAAAGTTGACTTTTTCTTTCTTTTCTTTTTTTCGACAGGGAGCAGGTAGGTTAGAAGGCTTATGCTGGGACCCACACCGTTTTCATATTTTTCTTTTTAAAAAATAATAATTTACAGTATTTATTTGTGGGATAGGGAAATGTGAATAATTGATCGTATTTCTTTACGTGTGTATCTATATATATGAGAATGAAACTAATGGAAATGATGAAATTCTTCTCATAGTTTTTAAAATTTGAAATTTGCCCTTTTTACAAAATTAAAAATTAATAGTAATAATAATAGCGACATAATATCTTACTACTATGATATCGATAATAATAAATAGTAAAAGAACTAATAATAATGATAGTGATAATTAATAATTATAATAACAATTATAATGATAACTATCATAATAGTAGATATTATAATTAATTAATTATTATATATAATGGTAATAATAATAATTATTATATTATTGTTATTACTAAAATAAAACCTCTATAAAATAATATTGCTACTTACTAGGACTAAGAAAAAAAAATATTATTTTAGAGAAGCTATTTATTTATAAATGTTAATAATTTATTAATTTATTGATCAATGAATATTTATTAATTTAGAAACAAAATTTTGTTATTTTGTTTTTAGGAAGAGTTTTATCAATATTTTTACTTATATATAAACACATATCGTACTTCCTCATGTCAACAATATCTCCTCTGATAACTACTATACATAATAGCATAGATGTAGTGATGGAATCACTCACCGATTCAACCAGATTATTAAAAGGGTATTAGATAACTATGGTGATAACAATCGTGATTCATATGATAATTGTGTTTTGCCAAATATTTCTGCAAAAGAGGTCTTTCAAGCAATAATAATATTAAGTAACTACTTTCTAAAACATGAAAAAAAAAGTTATATATACACTAAATGTGGTGCATGCTCTACCAAAAAAAAAAAATTAAGAGATGAGATTGAATTCAATTTAGGAATATATATATAAAAAAAAAGCAAACAACTCTATATGCATATATTTGCAAAGAGTTTAATTTAGATGATTGAAGTTGTAAGAAAAAAAAAATTCTTTAATGTTATAAATTTATATTTTAGTAGTTATTAATTTTTATATTTAATTAATTATTAATTTATATTTTCATTGGGCCTTAATGAATTTTTTAAAAAAATTAGCATATGCATTAAATGAAATTATTAATTTAATATAGTGCAAGTTGGGGCGGGAGAAATGTGTTATTTACCCAAAGTTATTAATTTCTTAAATATTTATTTATCAAAAATTTATTGTATCATTAGTGCAATTATAATTATAACTTTAGGTTAAGAGACTTATAGCCCCGAAACTTTTAAGAAAAGACCAAGTTCATCTCTTTACTTTTAGAAAACCACTTCCATCTCCTACCCAAAAAAAAAAATAAAATAAAATAAATTTACCCTTCTATTTTTAAAAAAGAGCTTCCACACATGACACAACTTATAAGAAAAAATCATTGCATAGGTCAAAACTAGTTAAATATAGCAGATTTAACGGTCGAAGTTAATGGTAAGAGGTGAGATGGTCCTTTGACAGAGGTACATTTAACTTTTTAAGCAAAATTTTGGCGGCAAACGTTTTTTTTTTTGAGCTGAAAGAAACCCCACCTCAAGTCCTCAACGTAATAGTCGTCCCAAATTCGACATGCCATTATGGCAACTACCAATATGACCCACGTTCTATTAAAAGTGATAAACTCTAGTCATCTCTTTTGTTTTTTTTAAACAACCAATAATAAATAGGGTGGTCTTTAATTGAGTCATTATTTATAGAAAAAAAAATTCAAAGACCAAAAGTTTATAACATGAATCAATTAAATCCTTTTAAATACAAATTTATGTCTTTCAGAATTTTCACCTAATTCTTTCGTCATAAAAGTTAGTGAAAACGTTAATTTAAACATAAAAAGATAACTATATTCCCATATATATCATATTAGTGATTTAAAGTACAATTTTACCCTTATGCATTAATTTTTTTTTCAAAGTCTAACAGCCTATTTACCAATTTGAGTAACCGCGAACAAATTTCTGCAACAATTTAAACAAAATCTTTAGTCAGTTTTTTTAAACTAATTCAAATATAGAGAGCACGATTAAAAAACATAACCATCATAACTGTTGAAAGTACACATGAAAATATAATTTCTTATCCATATAATTCCATCACATCTATAAAATATATGATGATTGTTAAACTAAATAACATGTATTGAATATAATATTAAAAAAACCACAATAACATTCGGTCTAAAAATGAAACTAAAAGTATGAAAGTCAATTAAATTGAAACTAACAAACACCTTGACAACATTAAGGTAAACTGAAATTCAAGTACAAGAAATAGATAATTGTCTTCTAGATTCTATGATGGAGAATTAAATACCAGCTCAAGGCCAATATTGTACTATTCTACTCCTTGTCAACAACATAGGTTCTTCGTTTTGATGTTGAGGTACAGCCCATAAAAGTTGTGTATGATATCCCACAGGTTGAGTGACATTGATTGAAGTCTAATTCGCATGTTCAGAATTATTACCAATTGCTTGTTCATTGACATCTACTTATTGAGATTGTGGGTTAATTCCATGCTTCCAAAAATGAAAAAAAAAACTTCAGTTTCTTTTTATTAAAAACAATTAATCAATAGGATTTCACGATCAAATCAAACATGTATAGCTAGTGATGTCATATTAGTTGCCTACACATCACTAGGATCACTAATTTATTAATTCATTTGATAACATAATGAATATGTATGAAAGAAATCCACTTGCATAAAAAGAAATCAGATCTATGCAGTTGATGAAGTGATATTGATTGCTGTTGTGCAAATTTTAATGAACTCGCAAGCGCACGAATCTATTGTAGTATAGACTAATGGTGACGAGTGTCGATCCCACGAGGAGGTGGATTTTAATTATATATAGAATTAATTTTGTATGAGATGATTGGATTTGTGGTGGAAATGACTTGGAATATGCTAAAACTTAAATTAAAATGACGAGAATAAATTCTGAAATTGGAATTGAAATGGCGAGAATAAATTGAAGAGAATTCTATTGAAATGACGTACTTGGGTATCTGGATCCGTATCAACATGCATCATGGGCTAAATATTCCTTATTAATACCAATTAAATCATGAGGGGGGAATCCACACCTCATGAATCACGCTCTAATCAATATGGTGCTAAGGGCTTATCGTGCCAAATAATAATAACCTTGTACTAGAGAGCCGGTGTAACCAAGGCGGTATCTAGACAAGACTAGTATTATTTGTCGACGAGAAGTCAAAACATCCACAAAAACTAGAGGGGAAGAGAAAATAAATTTACCAAATAAAGCCCATGACACATGTTGAGACTTCACCTTCAACCCAAGCTTGAAAGAAAATTAGCTACTCATAATTGAACTAGGGGCAAAATGGGAATTTATTAAAATACGTAGAAAATACAAGATGGAGAGGGAATTACAGAAAATGGAATCCAAAAATGGATTCAGGCCCACTTATTTATGATATGTTAATTTCTTCAAGCAACTTATATTTGTCTCCGACTTCAACATGTAAAGTAGCAAACATAACGTAACATCACTTAAGACCAAAGATAATACAAATACTAAAATTTAAAATTAATCATGTCATCCAATGTTAAAACAAATCACACAAATTTTTTTTTAAACAACATTCTACCCCCCCCCCCCCCCCAACCTATTCTAAACATGAAAGGAAAATATGCATGCGGAAATGTGAAAATGATGTAGAAAAATTAATTAGAAAAAGATTTTTTTTTAACTAAGAAGATGCGTTTCTAGAGGCACTACACTCCATATTCAGCCATCTTCGACTCAAAAATTTGAAAATATATATTTATAAAGGAGAAATTAAAAAGAAGAAGAAAAACGAACATCAAAACATAATAAAGAAAAAGAAAATGTCGGAAATTTTTTTTAATCAATGAAGATGCGTTTCTAGAGTCACTACACTCCATATTCAGCCATCTTTAACACAAAAAGTTACCAACAGTTAGTTTCTACAACAAAAAATTAGTAAAAACTTAACCAAGATTCCACAATTGTCGACTATTCCCTCCCCCCAACCAGAACGAAACATTGCCCTCAATGTTTAAAGGAAAGAAGTAGAGTTTAGAAGACATCACCTGGGTGGTGTAACACAGAAGAAAATATTTACAGGCGGAGAGTTAAATCTAATTTGTACTTCTTACTGTGGCTACTATTACCGTCATCATTTGGACGCTCGAACACAAAGGCCCAGGGATCTGGCTCCGGTTTATAAGCTTGTAACATAAATAAAAAGCTTTTTGGCATTGGGAGGAACGAAAAAGTTTTTTATTGCATGGTTAAGAAATGCGATAAAACCATCATAAAAGTTATTGACATTTAACAAACCGATGGGTTTCTGGTGGATGTGCAGATGGGCCCATGATGCTAGTGTGATAAGTGCCTCTAGTGTTGCAAGATCGCCTGGAAGGAAAATAAAAGCATCAGCATGATTAAGCATTTCAGTTATTCGTTCTTGCATACCTGAGACGACTAACTCTTCTCCAGTTGATGAGTCAGACGAACTGCCCAATGGTTTTAGGACTCTTGGGATGATGCCTAACACTTGACTTCCTTTGATAAAAGCTGTTTCTGAGACCATTTTTGATAACTCTCGGTTACCTCCTCCATCCACCAAGTGTAAATTTCTCGTTGCTATGCTTCGACCAAGATCTATGGCTGCCTCAATGAACTCTTTATGTTTGCCATAGGTAAATCCAGAAAGCACACAAATGTTCTTGAGTTGTCTATTGGGCGTAGCTGCCATTGGAATATTTCTCAAAAATAATGTGTGAGTGTTTGACAAAAGAAATCACATTTAAGAGTCTTGGTGATAGTGGGTCACAGCTGTGAATGAGGTAATACGTCAGTGTCAAATAACGCGTGAAGCACATGGCTCGCGAGTCAAAAAGGAAACAGTAAAAAGGAAAAAGCAAACAGTAATAAAATTATTAAAGACAATAATGCAAAAAATAAAACAACAGTGAAATGAAATAAAATAACAGTAAAGTAAAAGGATATTTACACGTAGTTGCGACTGTGGCTCACATCTTCCTCTGGTTTTACGTCCAGAAACGGCTTGAATGCCCTCTATGGGTCGAGGATAGGCTTCCCATCCAGTTTTCTTATAAACTGGCAAACAGGGTCGTTTATAGTCAGATTCCCGAGACTATATCGTGCATGCTCTTTCTGGAATAATGGCCATAACTGGAGAATCGCTCCTTGCACATATCCACTGGGATGCGTTTCAAGAGACAGAAGGATATCATCCAATGACTCCTTATTCAAGCCATCCCTAATGAATTGAATCTTATCGTCTCTATTGTCAGACACTATTCCTAAAGAACATGGGTTTTTATCGCAACTCATTCTGGCACACTTATGACAAGCAACAGAAATTCGTCGAGCTCGTCGTTTTCTTGCATAATTTCCTTTACCACAACTAGGCATGTATGCAATAAATTTTGGAGGTAACTCACCTGCCAATCGTACTTTAACCTCGATTAACCAACGGATGTCTGCAGGTATGTTATTCCTCATGAGTAATCGCATGCGTTCGGACCGGGCTTTATAGATCGTAAAGAGGGCATTCTGAGGAAGTGAAGGGAATCACTTGTGAAGCTTCGCTAGAATCTCGGTTCTGTCCATACCTTCGCCTCAGAATATCAGTTATTATGGGAAACTGAAGTAACCGACTTGATTGTCACGGAGTACCGTTATCCGCCACTTCACCGGGGTAGCAAACTAAAGCAAACAAAAAGAAAAACAAATGAAAACACACAAGAAAATTAAAATTGTCCTCTTATTGAATTTACCTCAAGCTCCAACTGGATGTCGTAAACACTTTTCTCAATGTCTCTGAGTTGGCTTTCTAATCCCTCAACATAGGCTACTAACTCTGGTGGTTGCAGAGCCCAAATGCGATGTGTTTTACAAAATTGAATCTGCCTTTTGAGATGAGTTTTGACACGTTGAAGTGGTTTAAGAATGTTCAGGAGGAATGATCTAAGTATGGTACTCATGATTAACAATGATAAGAAAAGAAGAAAAAAAATTAATGGTTAAACAAACACACTTATGCAAAAATATTTTCAATTAGCAAAAGAATAATAAAAAGAAAGAAAGAAAAGTCAAATCAACGAAAAGAAAAAAAAATCAATTCAAATCTGGTGGGTCACTCAAATTTATTTCCTTGTCTTCTCCATGTGGTTGGTACTCTAGATATGGCTTTAATCTTTGACCATTAACTTTAAACGTGACACCGTTCTTTGGGTCCTTAATTTCAATTGCCCCATGTGGAAAAACAGTATGAACAATAAATGGGCCAGACCATCGAGAGCGTAACTTACCTGGGAATAGGTGCAAGCGAGAATTGAATAAAAGCACTTTCTGACCTGGAGTGAAAGATTTTCTCATAATTTGCATGTCGTGAAAGACTTTCATTCGTTGCTTGTAAATCTTGGCATTTTCGTATGCATCATTGCGAATTTCTTCAAGTTCTGCCAGTTGTAATCTTCTTTCTGAGCTGGCTTGCTGCATGTCAAAGTTGAATTTCTTGATGACCCAATATGCACGATGCTCGAGTTCCACAGGTAGGTGGCAAGCTTTTCCATACACTAGCCTGTAGGGTGACATCCCAATCGGGGTCTTGAAAGCCGTTCTATATGCCCATAATGCATCATCAAGTCTTAATGACCAATCTTTTCTGTCTGGCCTCACCGTCTTTTCTAATATGTGCTTTATTTTTCGATTGGAGATCTCAACTTGGCCACTGGTTTGTGGATGATATGGGGTCGCCACTTTGTGAGTGATTGAATACTTTGTCAAAAGTGCTTTGAATGCTTTATTACAAAAGTGGGCACCACCATCACTGATTATCGCTCGAGGGAATCCAAAGCGTGAAACAATATTACTTTTCAAAAATCCTATCACCACTTTGTGATCATTGGTTCTGCATGGAATTGCTTCTACCCATTTTGATACGTAGTCAACAACAACCAATATGTATTGATGGCCAAAAGAAGAGGGAAAGGGTCTCATGAAGTCGATACCCCATACGTCAAATATCTCAACCACTAAAATTGGATTTAGTGGCATCATGTTCCTTCGTGTAATGCTCCCCATTCGTTGACACCTATCACATGAAGAACAAAAAGTGTAAGCGTCTCGAAATATAGTTGGCCAATAAAAACCACATTGAAAAACTTTAGTCGCTGTTTTCTTAGCACTGAAATGGCCTCCACAAGCTTGTTCATGGCAGAATGAAAGAATATTCTGAATTTCTCTTTCTGGGACACATCGTCTGATAATTTGATCTGTACAATACTTGAACAAATACGGGTCATCCCAAAAGAAATTCTTTATCTCTGCAAAGAATTTAGCCTTGTCTTGCTTGGTCCAATGCTCCGGAAGTTTACCTGTAACAAGATAATTAACAATATCAGCATACCAAGGTAATACTTCCACATTCATTAATTGTTCATCTGGAAATGACTCATTCAATGTTAATGGCTCTGTAATTCTGTCAAAATGGAGACGAGAGAGGTGGTCCGCCACAACAATACCTTGTTGTACCATAAAATGACACTTCTCCCAATTCAAGACTAAGTTCTTTTCGATACATCTCTGCAAAACTTGTGTTAGATGATGTAAACATTGATCAAACGAGTCACCAAAGACAGAAAAATCATCCATAAAGACTTCAAGGAATCGTTCAACCATATCAGAAAAAATGCTCAACATGCATCGTTGAAATGTAGCAGGTGCATTACATAATCCAAATGGCATCCTCCTATATGCAAATGTGCCAAAAGGACAAGTGAAAATAGTTTTCTCTTGATCTTTTGGTGCTATGGGAATCTGATTATATCCCGAGTAGCCATCTAGAAAGCAATAAAATTCATGGCCTGCCAATCTATCAAGCATTTGATCGATAAATGGTAAAGGAAAATGGTCTTTACGTGTGACAGAATTCAATTTTCTATAATCAATGCATACACGCCATCCTGTAGTCACTCTAGTGGGTATCAATTCATTATCGGCATTCGTAACTACTGTGACTCATGACTTTTTAGGGACAACTTGCACAGGACTGACCCATGAACTATCAGAAATTGGGTAAATGATACATGCGTCTAATAGCTTAAGGACTTCTGTTCTAACAACTTCTTTCATGTTAGGATTTAACCGACGTTGCATTTCCCTAGTAGATTTAGCATTTTCATCAAGGTGAATGTAATGCATGCAATCTACTGGATTTATACCTTTTATGTCTGCTATGGTCCATCCTAATGCTCCTTTGTGCTATTTTAAAACATCCAACAACTTACCTTTTTGTTCATCATTGAGGGATGATGAGATGATTACCTGCAGAGAACTTTCTTCTCCCAAAAATGCATATTCCAGAGTGTTGGGCAATAGTTTGAGCTCGAGTTTCGGTGGAGATTCTGATGATGGGGTGAGTTTTTTCCTGATGGTGCTAGTTGTTCAACTCTTGACTTCCATTTATTAGTGTCCATGGATGGTGCTGAATCAAGTAGAGCGTTGACCTCATCGACTGATCTGTCAATATCAAAATCCAAACCAAAGTGAGTTAAACATGTTTGTAAATGATCATCACTAAGGTTTGAAACAAAAGTGTCATCAATTAATGCTTCAATTAAATCCACATCAACAATTCCATCATCTGCGTTGTGAGGTTGCTTGGCAATGTTGAAGATGTTCAGCTCCATAGTCATGTTGCCGAAGGACAACTGCATATTTCCAGTTCTGCATTGAATGTGAGCATCCGCAGTTGCCAAGAAAGGTCGGCCAAGAATAATGGGGATGTGCTTTCTCAAATCCTGTATTGGTTGAGTGTCAATTACAATTAAATCAACAGGAAAATAAAACTTGTCTACCTGGATAAGCACGTCCTCCACAATACCATGAGGTATTTTTGTGGACCGATTTGCAAGCTGTAACACCACTGGAGTTGGGTGTAATTCTCCCAGTCCAAGTTTCACGAAAACAGAGTAAGGCAACAAATTAACACTAGCTCCTAAATCCAACAAAGCATTCTCAATTGTGTGGTTCCTTATGCTACATGATATAGTGGGGGAACCTGGGTCTTTGCATTTTAAAGGAATTTTATGTTGGAGTATAGAACTAACGTTTTCTGTTAAAAATGTCTTCTTTTGAACATGCATATTTCTCTTTTTAGTACAAAGGTCTTTAAGAAACTTGGCATAAGATGGAACTTGTTTAATAGCATCAAGCAAAGGGATGTTAACACTTACCTGTTTGAAGATTTCAAGAATCTCACCTGTGGATTTTCGCTTCTTTCCTTTCGCTAACCTCTGAGGAAATAGAGCTTTAGGAACATATTCTCTTGGGTTGGTTTCTTCTTTCTCCTCTGGTGATGAGTCCTCAGTATTCACAGGTACAATTTGATTTTCTTTTGTCACCGGTATCTCCACTTTATTGTCGACTTCCTTTCCTTTTCGCAAGGTCATGACTGCTTTGACCTCTCCATGCTGTTGTGGTGAACTGGTACTTGCTTCATGTACTCTTTTAGGATTAGGCACTGGTTGACTTGGAAACTTGCCTTTCTCAACAGTCATTGCCAAAGTGTGAACTAAAGAAGCAAGTTGTCCCACCATCTTCTCGAGGCTTGAAACTGATTGAGCTTGTGAGTTGAAGCCTGCTCTCAACTCATTTCGTAGTCCATCAATGGTGCGGTTCTGTTGCTCAATCGTAGAGTGAGTAAGATTCTTGAGATTCTGGAATGAATCCTCCCATGGTCTGGGTTGAGAGTAGTTCTGGTTTTGATTATAGGGTCTAAATGGTGGCTGAGAGGCTTGAGGATTTTGAGGAATTGGTTGCATTGGTGGAGCTGGAGCTGCTGGTCCATTCTGTTGGAATCCTTGAAACCATGAAAAATTGGGGTGGTCTCTCCATCTAGGATTATATGTGTTGGAGTATGGGTTGTAATTTGATGGCTTTCTTATTACATCAATGGCATTGGCTTGATCTGAGTATGAGTCAGGGTCATGTGGCTCTGTTGATTTAGCAATCGATAACGATGCTATTTGTCGAGCAAGACCTTCAACCATCTCCTTGACTTCTTTGATTCCTGAAGTTGATTCGCCAATGTGAACCTCATTTACTCCCTTAATTCTTCTAGTATTCCTGAGTGATCGACTCCGTTGTTGGGAATTATCCGCTTGTCGCTGGAAGAATTCCCAAATCTCTGATGCACTTTTTAACATTAGCTCTCCTCCACTTGTTGCCATTAGCCATTCTTGCACATTCGGCAATAATCCCTCCAAAAAGTATTGGCATTGGTGCCATTTCTCGTACCCATGATGTGGACACTTCAAGAGTAGCCCATTGAATCGCTCCCAAGTTTCGAAAAACTGCTCGTCCTCTCTCTAGGTAAACTCTACGATTTCCCTGCGAATAGCATTGGTTTTATGCACTGGGAAATATTTATTTAAAAATTTAGTTACCATTTGTTCCCATGATGCAATACTATTAGCAGGCAAAGTATTTAACCATGAACGAGCTCTATCCTTTAAAGAAAATGGGAATAATCTGAGTTTAACATCATCATCTGAAAAATTTTCATATTTAAAAGTTTGACAAATGGCATGAAAATCATTCAGATGATTATATGGGTCCTCATTTTCTAGACCATAAAATGTGGGGAGACAATTTAGCACACTAAGTTTTAATTCAAAACTCCTAGCAGCTACATTTGGGTATCTTATACATGATGTGCTCAAATTAGCTAAGGGACTAAAATAGTCCTTAAATGGCCTCTCCTGTGGTGCTTGTAAATCCATTTTATTTTTTATTTGTTTGTGTGTGCGAAGTGTTTTTTCTAAATCAAGATCTATAGGTTCAAGATTAGGAAATAATGACCTACGACCATGCATGCAAAACAAATAAAATGAAAATAAAGTTGAGAACAAAACAAATAAAAATAATGAAGAAGGAGAAATTACGATACTAACCTTATTGCGCTATTATAACCTTATAAAAACACACTAGAAAAAAAAATTCGTGAAATAAATTAACTAAAAATTAAATTAATAAGATAAACAAAAATTACAAAGAAAAATAACTTAAAAATTAAATTGCAGAATTGTAAAGAATAGAGAAAGAAAAGAAATTATTACCTCTAATTGCAGATTCACTTTTTTTTAATAAAAAAATACAAGAAAATAAATAAAAGAAATTATTCACAAAAATTAATTCTACGAATTAAAATTACTTACCTCCCCGGCAACGGCGCCAAAAACTTGTTGTGCAAATTTTAATGAACTCGCAAGCGCACGAATCTATTGTAGTATAGACTAATGGTGACGAGTGTCGATCCCACGAGGAGGTGGATTTTAATTATATATAGAATTAATTTTGTATGAGATGATTGGATTTGTGGTGGAAATGACTTGGAATATGCTAAAACTTAAATTAAAATGACGAGAATAAATTCTGAAATTGGAATTGAAATGGCGAGAATAAATTGAAGAGAATTCTATTGAAATGACGTACTTGGGTATCTGGATCCGTATCAACATGTATCATGGGCTAAATATTCCTTATTAATACCAATTAAATCATGAGGGGGGAATCCACACCTCATGAACCACGCTCTAATCAATATGGTGCTAAGGGTTTATCGTGCCAAATAATAATAACCTTGTACTAGAGAGCCGGTGTAACCAAGGCGGTATCTAGACAAGACTAGTATTATTTGTCGACGAGAAGTCAAAACATCCACAAAAACTAGAGGGGAAGAGAAAATAAATTTACCAAATAAAGCCCATGACACATGTTGAGACTTCACCTTCAACCCAAGCTTGAAAGAAAATTAGCTACTCATAATTGAACTAGGGGCAAAATGGAAATTTATTAAAATACGTAGAAAATACAAGATGGAGAGGGAATTACAGAAAATGGAATCCAAAAATGGATTCAGGGCTATCAAATTAGGGGGGAGAGGCCCCCTTTTTATAGATACATGGAGTAAATCATGGCCATCGGATTAAAAACAGTTTGGACGCTCAGGATTGCGCCACGTCATCAGTCAACAGTACGCGGTTTGACCACGCGGGTGAACAGTAACACGGTTTGACCCTGATGAACAGTAACGCGGTTTGGTTGACAATAATCCTGTGTGATGCATGTACCGTACGCGAGATTTTTCATCCACTGATATGCTGCCACGTCACCATCAACAGTACATAAGAATTTAGCCCAACAGGATTGTGACACCTCATCAGTCAATGCCACATCATCGGTCAATGCCACGTCATCATCCGTCTATGTGAACAGTGTCGTGAACAGTAACATATACAGTATTGTACACGTGAATAGTACCGTACATGTGAATAGTGCCATTTTTCCTTTTAGGCTCCTCCTAAGGTTTTCGACCGTCCTGAGTTCAAAAGTGATGTTCGTTTTGCCGTCTGATCTCTCCTTTATTGTGAAATGACTATAATGCCCCTAAAATACATAAAATACTTAATTAAAATAAAACGCATGGAATTAAATCAAAAGAAGGTTAAATTCATAAAAGTAAAGGTGTTAGTAAAACTTGTAGTATAAAATGACGATTTTCTCCTTCATAAATATACATTTTCTAACACTCAACACTTGCCTGCACATTAACTAACTTTTTCTTTCTTTTTTTTTAAAGAACATTAATTTAGGTTACTTGAGTTTACTTTAAACTATTGTCGGCTGTCAAAAATAAAGAATGAGAAGGTGCTTAATTGTTTTTTAACTAAAATGTCCTCGATGTTGTTAATAATTTTAACGAAGAAATTAAGTTAAAGACTTGAATGACATAAATTTATACTTAAGAGAGATTTAATTGATTCATTTTATAAATTTCTGGTCTCAGAAAACTTTTCTACAAATAATGACTTAATTAAAAATTACCTAATAAATATATCATCGGAAATACAAAGTCCAAATAGCTTTAAATATAAGAGTTGGACTATTGACACCTCTCTGATCTCCTCATAAAACCTCCTTTTTAGTTATATTAATTTTATTTTTGAAAATACCCCTTTTTTTAGATACACTTTTTTAAATTTTAAATTTTCATTTGATTTGTTTTATTGTGAAAACTCATTATTGTGCTATATTTTTAATTATTTTCAATTTTATTATTACCCTACACACAAATTAAAAAATTATATGAGTGATAAGTTTTTTAGTATTAATAATTGGCTGAAAGAGGCCTACAATGAGGATGAGTGAAGAATGCAGTTGTACGTAGACTAGGTTGGAATATTCTAATAAAAATAATTACTAGAGAATAGAAACTAGAAAGCATTGAAGAGGCCTCTCAAACCCAAGTCCAATTTTACAATTATATAGCACAAGTGCAGGCAATTGGAAGCAGCTAGCTACATGTTCACCTGCTTCAAGCGGTGCCTACATATATTTAAAAAGTGAGAGCTACTTGCTTGCATTCGGTGGCTGTTTGGTGGCTATATAAATGCAAAATTTTGACAACTGCTTCATTTTATCAAATTTGAGCACTGAGAATGAATAAAGGAAACAGGAGAGAAATAAGAAAGTGGAGAAGATAAAAGAGAAGAAAAAGAAAAGAATAAAGAAAAGAAAGAAGCCGAGAGTGGGAAAGGAGGAAAAGAAAGAAAAAAGAGAAAAAGAAAATTAAAAAGCTGTGAGTGGAAAAGAATTTGAAAAGGGGAATTGAGGGAAATATTATAGAAAATAGAATTGGACAGTTAGATCTATATTAAGTGAGTCAGTGGGTAATATATTTGTGAAATATAAGTAACTATCATTTAATTTACATCGTACGTATTAGTTTTTGTATCAGTTCTAACAATTAATTTTTTAATCCTGCATTTTATGAGAAATTCAAGAATTTCGAAACCCACAAGAGCCCCAACAGACCCCTGAGTGAAACCAAATCTGTAAGTAGATACAATTATTACCATTATGTATTCTATAAAACATTTATGATTGATAATATGATTTAATATCATGTTATGATTTTATATACACATATTATATATTTTATTGAGTCACAATATGTGATTGCCAATCACCATATATGTAGTCTTCTCTATAAGCTCTATGCATTGTGTATTGAGAGTTAAATTACTTTACCTGTATGATGTAGTTAAATTTTGTTAGGTATTGAAAGGTTTTCTACCCTCTATTCATGCGATGATGATCCCGGTAAGTATTGAGAGTTATTTCCTTTAGGTATTATATGGTGCAGTTTTGTAATGAATATATGATTTCCAAGTTTGCTGATGTATTACATTCAGTGCAGAGTTATGTAAAATGATTATGTATATACCCTAGTACACTACTTTATGGTAATTGTTAGTGGAATGTGTTGGATATTTATTAGTGGATTAAGTTAGGTTTGTGTTTTATCAGTGGGACAAATGTACGGTTAAGATGTAATTAGTTTTATTTATTTGTGTGGTTGATTAACCATGTATTAGTATAAATAGAGGAGGGTGGAACACATCTCTACACACCTTCTCTTCTCTTCTTTCCCCTCAATTTATTTTTCTCATCTCTCTTTGTAATCAATAAAATTAGTTTTATTTCAATTTTAAAATTCTATTTTTTTAATTATGTGTTTTTCAATTTTAATAATTTTCTTTATTTAAAAAATGTTTAACTAAATATTCATACTTAGAAATATGATTTAATCAAATTTCATTTTTAATTTTATAAATTGAATCATTTTCTATTTAATTTTATCCATATTTTATATTTTAAAAATTTGATTTATTGTAGATAAATATAGAAATTTGGCACAATGAATTCTTAATATCTTAGTATAAAGTATGGTAAAATGATATTTTTACTTAGTGTAGACAAGTTAAGTTTTGGCACATTAAGTTCTTAGTCCATAATAAAATTAAAGGGAAAATTATTTTAATTTATAGAATTAATCTTTTGAGAAATAAAATAAAGAGAATTTGTTAAATTGTATTTATTACTAGGAGTGGATCCATAACCCTAACTAATTCAATTTTATAGTTTTTCTTAAATTAAATTGCATACTTTTAAATTTTATTTTTATTATTTTTTGATAAACTTAAATAAACAAATTAATCATTTTTCTGTGGATTAACATCGGACTCACCGAGTTAGAATATAATAAGAAACTTTTATACTTGGGAGTTAAAAATCACTTTTAAGTCATATCAGTAGTCTAAAACAAATCTAAGTTGATTACTTATGTCCATAACCTGGGGGTTTTTATTTGATTATAATTCTTGATCATCTTTTATTTATTTATTTTTCAATGAATGATAATAGTTTTTATAGCTACAAGACTTCGATCTTTGAAATTTCAAAATTTTAGCTAGCTTCGTTTTTTTTCTTTTTGAGCTTTCAATTTTCTTGAATTAGTTTATTAATGCATAATTTATCAGGTTCGCTGAATAGTTATTGGCAATAATACTTTGGTTCTGGTACTCATAGTAGATAACTTTTGATCCACTTTTCTAGCTCTAGAATTTATTAATTTTATTTGTTAACTTTTGATTATCTTCAAATACAGATCTTTTATCAAACAATTTAGGGAAAAGGACACAGAGACCCCTAACGTTTGAATAAGGGACACAAAACCCCCTAATGTTTCAAAAAAGACACTCAGACCCCTATTTCTTAATAGTAAATTATAATTTTACCATTATACCCTTATAGCATATTAAAAAATAATTATTTATTATCCAATTTATTTCTATATTATTAATAAAATTACGAATATAACTTCATTATCCAATTTTTCCATTTAATTTTTATCAAATTTTATCTTCAAACTAAATAAATTTAATCCATTGCTCAAAAATAAAAATAGATTAAATTGATTATTAATATAATAAAAATAACATATATTTAATATAAAAATAACATATATTAAATTAAAATAAATTTAATTTATATATGGAGAATTGTTATTTTTAAGAAATTATCAATTTAATTTATATATAAGAAATTATAAGAAATAACATATGGAGAATTGTTATTTTTATTATATTAATAATCAATTTAATTTATTTTTATTTTTGAGCAATGAATTAAATTTATTTAGTTTGAAGATAAAATTTGATAAAAATTAAATGGAAAAATTGGGTAATGAAGTTATATCCATAATTTTATTAATAATATAGAAATAAATTGGATAATGAACAATTATTTTTTAATATGCTATAAGGGTATAATGGTAAAATTATAATTTACTATTAAGAAATAGGGGTCTGGGTGTCTTTTTTGAAACATTAGGGGGTTTTGTGTCCCTTATTCAAACGTTAGGGGTCTCTGTGTCCTTTTCCCAACAATTTATTAGAGACCACTATTGTGGGGCTTGTGGGATTGCTCTCAAAGATGATGGGGGTGATGTTTTGAAGAGGTTTCATTTCCAGCAGTAGTAGCCAACGGGTTTGATTTTGGTTTTGTTCTTTATATTTGTTGTGAAGGATTATAATATTGTATATCTAAAGAAGACATATTTTGTTTATAAATTATACCAAATTATGACATTACTTTTGTCTTTTTCATATTAATTTTAAATTCACATTCTTTTTTAGTTTTAATGGTGATATATATATATATATATATATATATTCCTATGAAATTAAAAAGTAATATATTAAAATTGGCAAAATTAAATTGAAATATAATTCATAAAATATATTTATAAAATTCAAATTAAAATTTAATTAAATACAAATAATAACTAATGAAATAAATTAATAATGGAATAATAAAAAATATGAATATCCACTAAATTTTGAAATTCACAACAAAATTCATTTAAAATTTTGAAATCCCACCAAATTTATTTGTATACGTCATTATCTTATGACATATATTAGTCATGCATGGAAATGGTTATGACAAATATTAATCATACGCGAAATTTTTCATCAAAATAGTTATGACCAAAGTAGTGACAGATAATATGTCATATATAAAATGACGTATGTAAACAGTCATCTTATTTTCTTGACACCGAAATCAACGACGGTCGCTCAATTGTCGTGCAACATGATAGATGATAGGTAATACCTGTCATAAAGGCTTTTTTGTCTAGTAGTGCATGTAGATATAGGTTAAAATATTTCGCTCTTGTTACAACTACCTAGTGAGAATAGTGTGTCTCTTTTGGTGGTCGTGTCATATATATTGTGGGCTATTTAATTTGTTTTCAATACATCTCATACATGTCCAGAATTAATTTGTTTGAAATATAATTCATAAAATATATTTATAAAATTCAAATTAAAATTTTACTTCAAAATTAACGGAACAGTATTTAAAAAAATACTTTGATATTGTTTTAGAATAAAAAAATAATATATTTAACAGTTTTTATGTGAATGACTGCTCTTTACAAACATCACGGCTACCAAATTGAGATCAAGAAACCCTAAAGTCTTTGCTTAAATTGCTGAAGAAGCAATGGCGGCTCTTCCTCCAGATATCATCGTCGATGTGTTTGCAAAACTCCCCGCCAAGCCTCTTTGCCGATTCAAGTGTTTATCCAAGTCATTCAGGGCCTTAATTACTAATCCCCGGTTCGTCAAGATCCAACAAACTGAAACCCAACAAAGACAAACGCTGGTTCTTGTTAGTATGGTCAAGAGCTTGGTAAGAAACTCTCTTCTCCGTATAGACCTCGATAGCAAAATTATTACGGAAGATCAGCTTGATTTTCCAATTAAAGAAAGCTCTTTTGATTGTCTTAGGATATGCTCCTCTCGTAATGGTTTGTTGTGCTTATCACTCCGAGATGAAACTGCAACTGAAACTTTATTTATATACAATTGTTCAACTAGAGAGTTCAAGAGAATACCAAACGACTATGAACCTTTCACTAATAGAGATACACCGTTAGTTAGCTTAGGTTATGCTCAATCAATATATGAGTTCAAGGTTTTAGGGTTTTCTGACTCTTATAGAAATGCCAAAGCAGTAGTAGGTGTGCAGGTCTTCTCTTTAAGGAAAAATACTTTGGAACACCTTTGAAACTGATTTTAAGTTTTTTCATCATTGTTCTCGGGCGACCAATCTCAATGGAACTGTCCACTTCGGTTTTTGTACGCTCAATTCTGATTACATGATTGCGGCATTTGTTTTGGCAAAAGACAAGTTCAAATTCTTAGCCTTACCTGAAAAATGTTTGCCAATATCATTCCAAATATTCATATTCAATTATAGGAAATTGCCTTTGTTTAATCTCAGAGTCAACATTATGGCCGAAAGAATTTTGGATTATGAAAGAATATGGGCTGAGAGAATCCTGGACTTAAATTTCATTAGCCAATTCAGTTCAGGCATTGCAGCCATTATGTTCCATGAAGGACAATGATTTTATTTTGTATGTTTTAGACGAGAAATTTGCACTTATTGATCCAAAGGATGGAAAAAAGTATGAAGATTTTATGATTGATGGCTTTCAAGAAAATGTTAGAAAGTATCATGTGGAAGTATATGCTGAGAGCTTGATCTCACCCAATAGCAGAACAAACTTCCGAATAAGTGAAGGTCTGAATAATAATTAACTCTTTCATTCTTTTTCCTTTTTCAACTGCTACTATGTATAAACTGGTCACGAATTATCTCAAAGATTTCTTGTGTTGTTTTTTGGGGCATTGAATTTTGAATTTAGTGTACGAGCAGGGGAAGACAGAATTGAGGAGGAGGAGAAAGTTGCGTAATTAGCTATTATGGGATTTCATGAGCCATATTAGTGTTATTTAATTATGGGTTATTTAAGCAAGAATTTATGTTCAAAACTGTAAGCAAAAATAGAATCAAATGCATTGTGGGGGTATTTTCTTCCTCAATTAAAATTGAGTGAAGGTAGTCTTCTCTCTTACCCAAAAGTAAAGAGTAGACATCCCTCGAATATTTGTGAGGGTTAAAATCTGGGCAGAGCTCCATTAACATTGATGTAAGTTGGTTCCAGTAATAATCTGATTTGTAAATATTAGTTATACTCTCATGTAATATGAGTTGTAATTTGAGCAATAATCTCATGTAATAAAAAAAAAACAGAGAAGCTAGCATAACAGAGTAGCCATTATATATGAACAACCGTGCCATAATGTTAGCTTCAGTAAGGTACGAATAAGTCTTCTTTGCTCTTTCTAATTGAGAACGCTTAATTGCTGCTTTTGATTTTAGAGGAACAATTAAAGCTCAAAACTTCACCCCTTATAAAATCCAAATAGTATATGAAACTAGTTTGCTAGCAATTTTGGAGTGTTTCTCTTTTGTATATCAGTAATGAATGCTTCTTTATTCTCTAATCTCTGGCCTTTTGAAGCATAATCATTTCCCGTTATCCTCTGAAATTGACAATAATTTTTCTTACTGCAATTTGTATATCCAAAACAATAAAAATAGTCATTAAAAAATTTCAATCGGGAACTCTTAGGATTATTCTTAATCAATACATTATAAGCAATTAGAGTTCAAACTTTACATACGGTTGAAATTTGAGAACAAATTCTACGAACAGAATTCTAGTGGCAATAGAGCTTTTACTCCTCTAGGATTGGCATGTATATGCGATTGCTATATTATAAGTCTTATCTATTTTACACATATAATCACGAATCCTGCAGTTTGCTTGACATATATACAATTGTTTTACAGTTACCTTCCTCGATTTTACCTACAGTATCCCCGAAACCTGAAGTAATTTTTTCTTTAACTTGCAAATTAAAGCAATGGATTGCTTTATAAATCGGTTTTGATATTGGGTTCTTGTAATGGCTTATTGTGCTTGAGGATTAAAGAGAGACTCGGAGCGTAATTATAATAACTATTTATATAAGATATACAATCCTTCCACTACAGAGTTAAGAGAATACCAAGACCGGAAATTTGCATTTTGCTATGCTCAATCAATAGATGATTACAGATTCCTGATAGTACAACAGTTCTTGGTAGAAAAGAAAATGTGCATGACTTCTCTTTAAGAAACAACACTTGGAAAAGTGTTTAAATTTGATTCTTATCTTGTGATCAAACTTGGTATTAAAATAGGATTAGGAATCATTGGGGGTGGAAGGCGAATTTCGGCATTTGGTTGGTAGTAGACAAGTTCAAGTTCTTGCCTATGCCTGATGAAATCACAAATGATCATCATCATAAGTATTCGGCCGAAGTTATGACAGACTGTCTCTGTATGTTCAGACGAGGAGTATTCCAAAATAAATTTTGGTTTACGAAAGAATATGGCGTAAAAGACACTGATCGATTCGGTTTTGCCGGTTTTAAATTCTAAAGGAATACGGCACTTTTTGATCAAAGAGATGGTTATTGTAAAGAACTTATGGTTTTTATTGACTTCAAAGAAAATTTACAGGAATACAAAGTACTAGTGTTTGTGGAAAGCCTTTTCTCACCTTAGCCATACCGAAAAGTATTTCCTTAGTGATGAAGGTATGAATAATTCTTCTTTGTCTCCCTGGTCAAATTTTATAAAAGAAAAATTGGGCTGCTGGAAACGGTGATTAAATTGATTCTTTTCATGATATAATTCTTTGCTATAAAAATAAAACAAAAAAAAAGGTAGGGAAGGGAAAATGGACATTATTTCTTTTCAAAATCTAATCTGATCCCCAGTTTTCTAAATAGTTTCCAATGTCTAGTAAAATTAGGAGTCTAGAAACTGCAGTTAATTAGCGTTCACGACTGGAAATGGATCATACCGATTGTATATCATTCTATTCCAAAACCTTGTTGCAATTGTTCTTTTTTAGTCTTCAATTAGGATTAACTGTGCAAGATTCATGTAGCAAAAACAGTTATAAATTGAGAGAATTAATGTTATGTTGCATAATCATGTATTTACTTCGTCTGTTTAGTTTGTGCTTAATTGTAAGTTCTCAAGCCTCTTTGCATAGTTGAATTTGTAGGGATGGCAATGGGGAGGGGACCAATCTCCCCGTACCCATCCCCGATATTTTGCGTATGTCCCCGTCCCCTCCCCATCCCCGTCAAAATTATTTAAGAGAATCCTCATCCCCTCCCCGAATAATAACAGGGGATCCCCGAGGGTCCCCGATCCCCGAATAACTAATATATTTTTTTTGTTTTCGATTTTGAGTTAATTATATTAAAATAAAAAAATCAAATAAAAGTAAAATTCGAAATATATCTTACATTAATATCCATTACAAAAGTCAGATACATTAAATTAGTAAGTAACGCAGCATGCAAATGATACAAACTATCATGAACAAATTAATAGCCTAATACAAAATTGTTACAAATAAAATCAAATTTAGATTCAAAATTAACTTTTCAATAGTGGCGTGGACACTTTATAAATGTGGACTATTCCCTTTACAACACAATAGTTAAGTCGAAGCAAATCAAGAGCAAATATTAGATTAGATTAGATATTAAAATTGTGATTTGCTGTGGGCAATTATAACATCTAAAAATAAATAAATAATAGATTTAAGATAAATAAAAAATTGATTTAAGTTTAAAATATTTAATGAATATTAAAATTAAAACAAAAGTTTTGGGCTAATAGAATATGTCCGGTCTTTTTAATGTCATAAATAAAAATTTAGGACTTTAATTAGTTAATTAGGCCTAAAAGTTTAATAATATAAATATTTTGATATTTTTTATTTTTACCAATACTTATAATTTTATAATTCAAATTTTATAATTTATTTACTAGTAATTTTAAAAAATAAAAATTAAATTAAAAATTAAAATGGGGAAATGGGTAGGGGATGGGGATTCTACCTCATCCCCGTCCCCTCCCCGAATAAGAAATTGGGTAAAAAAATTTCCTCGTCCCTTCCCCGAATAAGAAATTGGGTATAAAATTATCCCCATACCCTCTCCGAATGGGGAAAATCTCCGAGAATACCCGTCCCCGTGGGGATTTTTACCATTCCTATGAATTTGGACTGAAAATATATTATGTGTATAACACATAACCCATGAAAGTAATGTCGCTTTACACCTCAATGTCTTCTATACATGCCGCGGTTCTCATTTCCCCAAAAAAAGGGAAAAGTAGTATTGGAAAAAATTTCTCAAAAAAAATAAAAGCATTGAATAAATTTAACTCAAGAATTTGGTAAGATTGGAATTGTTATTTTGATTGAATTTATAGGAGTCCATAGGGATAATTGATCGGTCTGCAATTTCTTCATCATGTTCCTTCACATTACTTTGATTTCTTGGCATATAAGAAATTCTTTTCTCTGCGTTTGTTTTTCGTTTTATCGAAGGAATTATTCATCACGCGTCCTCGTCCATGTTCTACCACGATGGACTCCTATAAATTTTACACCTCAAATTTACAGCTCAAATCCCTTTTGCCTCATTTGATTGTGCAACATTTATTTTTAATGGCCTTTTCATTTATGTGCTTGCTTTTTCTTTTAGGGACCCACGCGTTTCTCTGTTCTCTTGTTCTAGTTAGCTTTATGCATGTGGTTGACTAGACTTTTGGCTTACCGTGGGCAAGTGTTTCTATTTGATATTACTCTGATATCTCAATTTTAGGTAATATTTAGGTAAATTCTTGCATAAATCTCAATAAAAATTGACCAGTGAGGTAATGACATTGAAAGTTCCATAATGTTACCTTCAATAAGGTACTAATAAGTCTTCTTTTGCTCTTTCTAACTTTTTTTTTTAATACTGTTATATAGAACTGTAGGTATTATAATTAATATTTACAAATAGATTCTATAGTTGAAACCTTCTTCGTGATATGTACTCCTCTGAAGCGCTGTCCAAATTCTTCAAACCCTCTCAAATATTCGAGAGCTGTCCACTCCACTCACATTTCGTGAGGAATAGACTGACTCCACTCAATTATTTGATAATTGAGGGAGGATTGTAAATAAACCTCATAAATACTTTTATGGAGGCTCGAACCTTTGCACTCATTATTGTAAGTGCAAGGGTTCTCCCACTAGACCAAAAGCTCATTGGTTTGCTCTTTCTAACTTAATTGCTGCCTTTTGATTTTAGAGGAAACTATTGAAGTTCAAAACCTCACCCCTTCCAAAATTGAAATGGTATATGAAACTATTTTTGCTTGAAATTTTGGAGTGTTTCTCTTTTGTATATCAATAACTAATTCTTGTTTGTTCTCTAATCTTTGGCCTATTGAAGCATAACTATTTTCCATTATCCTCTGAATTTGCCAAATTTTTATCCTAGTGCAATTTGTTTATCCAAAACAATAAAAATACTTATGGAAGTTTCAATTGGGAACTCTTAGGATTATTTTTAATCAATACATTATAACATATTAGAGTTTAAATTTTAGGATTATTCTGTGCTTAATTTTCGCTTTATTGAGGGAATTATTCATTATGCATTCTTGTTCGTGTTTTCCCACTGTAATCGAAACCCTTTTGCCTCACTTGACAATGCACACACCATGTTACAAAAGTTAATGACGTGTGAAAGGGAAATGAAATGGCTTTTGTCATTTATGTGCTTGACATATTGTGTAAAAACGTATTCGGTCTTAAGTTTGCTGGGCCACCAAGCGATTTTGCTTTTCCTTTCAAGGACCCAATCCCATACACATAATCACTTTTTTTTTTTTGGTTCTCTTGTTCTAGCTAGCTCTATGCATGTGCTTGACTAGACTTATAACTTACCGTGGACAAACTTTTTCTATGTTAGAAATTACTCTGTTGTTCAATTTTTTTTTAAAAAAAAAAGATTAAAGATTAACAATATTAAAATTTTAAGTTTTGATTTCATTATAATATAATATCTCCCAATATAAAGGTCTCATAATTTTCAAAACTTAAAAATTTTCGGGCGGAGGTAAAATTTAGGTGAATACTTGCTCAAAAGTCAAATCTTAATCCAAATTGTAACGGTGAGGTAATGACAATGAAAGTTCCTGGCTGGAGAAATGGTACAAAATTCCAATTTCCAATAGCTTTTTATAAGCCTGTCTACCTTACAGATTCTGTAAGTAACAGACCTGTAATCTCAATCGTTGAATGTGGATAGAGAAAGATGGAGGGTTGGCAACGGTCAAAAAAATAAGGGGAAAAAAAACCCAAAGCATGGGGAAACCGGTTTTAATGGTTAACGTGCAACCGGATGTGAGAAGTAACAAAAGGACACGTGGCTGGAGAAATTTACAAAATTAATTATATTTTAATTCGGTTGGTATCGGTAGAAAAAGACAGTTTAGGTCATACTACCTCCGAGGCGACCGCGCGCGATTGCTTAAACTAGACCACACACCGTGGATCCAAAGTATTTTGGAGGGGTTTTTTCACACCATGCTATTGCACGAGATGCTACGTCGCCTCGCTTGCTATATGCACGAGTCTGAATAATAATTTGATACGCTGGAAGCCTATAACCACCAACATTTTTCCACTATCAAACTACAAATATTTAGACTTTCAATACACCGCCCATCAGCCTAATTTTTTTGACCAATTTCAGTGACGGGTTACCGGTCAGCAACCGGGAATGCATTCATTTTGTCACCGGAAGAAAACCAGAATGGCTGGTTCCATATATAATCTCCCATTCCATCCGCCGTCCACGTGCCACGCATCCATATATCCTCTTGTCAACTCACAGGCCGTTACTTACAGAATCTGTAAGGTAGATTGGTATCTGAATCTACTTTCAAATTTTCTTTCTTTGCTTTTCCTTCCTTTATTGGTTGGATCAAATTTTCTTTCCTTCTGGTCTGCCCCATTATCATGATTATGTTTCTTGACTTGACAAATCATGTATACGAAAGCTCCAGGAAATTTCCAGGAAACTAAGAAAGCTCCGGTCATTCAATTATTTACTATGTACTCGCCAGATTAATTCAATTATTTACTATTTACGCATTTTCATTCTTACATATCCCCTCTCAACTCTCAAGATTAATTCTCTGTTTCTGTCACCAAATTTCTAAAATTTCCTTCATGGCTGCTTCTTCTTCTTCTTCTTCTTGCATTTATGAAGTCTTCCTCAGTTTCAGAGGGGAGGACACTCGTAAGAGCTTTACTTGCCATCTCTATGAGAATTTGTATGAAAGAAAGAACATCAAAACGTTTATTGATGATGAAGAGCTTAGGCGAGGAGATGAGATTTCACCAGCCCTTTTGAACGCAATCCAAGGTTCAAAAATTTCGGTGGTCATTTTCTCAAAGGACTACGCTTCTTCAAAATGGTGCCTAAATGAACTTGTCAAGATTCTTGAATGCAAGAACACAAACGGCCAAATTATTATTCCAGTCTTCTATAGAGTAAGTCCATCTGATGTGCGGCATCAAACCGGAGTTTTTGGGGACGGTTTTTACAAGCTGGAACAGCAGTTCAAAGAGAAACCAGTAATGGTTCAGAAGTGGAGGGTTGCACTGACAGAAACAACCTATCTAGCCGGCCATGAATCCACGAAATTCAGGTAACTCTCTTTCCTAATTCATCTTTTCTCTGTTTCTGTCTAGGCCCGATTTGACTCAATGTTTTTGCATCTTTGCACCTTTATATTAGGCACGATGCGGAACTTGTAAACAAAATTGTCGATGATGTTTTGACGAAGTTGGAAAAAATAACAGTCTCAACGGACTCATCCAATGGCCTAGTTGGATTAAATTCACGAATTGAGCAGATTAAACCCTTTCTGTGTATGGATTTGTGGGATACTGTCCAAATTGTTGGAATTTGGGGCATGGGTGGTATAGGCAAAACCACCCTTGCTGAAGCTATTTTCGATCAATTCTCTGGTGAGTTTGATGGTAAATACTTTGCAAAAAATGTTAGGAGAAAATCAGAAACAGAGGGTGGCCTAGAAGAGCTACAAAAGGAAATGCTTTCGACAATATTAAGTGAAAAACTTGAAGTAGATGGTCCCAACGTTCCACAATTTACTAAAGGGAGGCTCCGACGCATGCAGGTGTTGATTGTACTTGATGATGTGAATAAAGTTGGACAATTAGAGGGTTTGATTGGAAGGCTTGATCAGTATGGTCCAGGAAGTAGAATTGTTGTAACCACTAGGGATAAAGGAGTCCTGGAAAATTTTGAAGTGGAGGAGGAGAAAATATATGGGGTTAATGGATTGGAATTTGATGAGGCTTTCAAGCATTTTTGTAACTTCGCTTTTAAAGAAAAGCATTGTCCTGAAGATTTCAAACGTGACTCACGGAGGGTTGTAGAGTATGCCCATGGCAATCCATTAGTTCTTAAAGTGTTGGGTTCCTCCCTCAAGAGGAAAAGCCATTGGGGAAACGTATTGGACGACTTAAATCGGATTTGCGAATCTGATATTCATGATATTTATGATATATTAAAGATTAGTTTTAATGAATTAACGCCTAGGGTGAAGAGTATATTTCTAGATATTGCGTGTTTCTTTGAGGGGGAGAATAAAGATTTTGTGACAAGGATACTCGATGATTCTGAGTCTCATGGACTAGATATCCTCATTGACAAGTCACTCATATCAGTATCAGGTAATTGCTTGCGAATGCATGATTTATTGCAAGAAATGGGCAGAGAGATTGTTCGCCAAGAATCTGCGAAAAGGCTAGGCAAATGCAGCAGGTTGTGGGATCCTAAGGAAATCCGCCGCGTACTAAAACATAATAAGGTAAAAATCCTCCATTTTTTTTATATATCTTTTATTTGTTTAGAGTTATGCACTCATATTTTTCCAACCATACCAGCACACCCATATATTTTTTTTTATAAATTTTATTATTGCCATAACATCCTTTAGTAAAAGCATTTTTATGAACAAAACAACTAAAATCATAAAAACCATAATTAAGTAAAATTAATGACTGAGGGTGTCAAGAGAACAAGTCTTCAAATTTTAATTTTTTAAAGAAAACTCCAGATTTTTTCAATTTTGGAATGTTGAATAAGAGTGTGAAGAGTATAATTTTATTTTTCTTCAAATTTAGTGAAGAGTGTCAGAGCAAAGTGAGTGTCATGAGGATTGGCCCACCTGGTTCTACCTCAATATAATTATTTTTTTTTCAAAAAAGTAAGTGTGTTTTAGAGTATAATTTTTTTTAGGCAACAGTAGCTAATAAAATGGACTGATTGGCCCACCTAGTTCTCCTCCAATCACTCCTTTTAGCTTAAATGTACCTTAAGGAGGCTGTAAGATGGTTAAATCCTTTCGAAAAGGGTCGTATCTCAATTTGACTTGGATACAATTACAACTACTGGAAAAAAATTACTTTCATTTTTTTCCCTAATTTTGAACTAACATTTTGGATTCTATGGACTAAAAAAAAATCAAAATCTTATACCAATCAAATAGGCTCAGTCTTCTCAACTTCTAGATATTAAGATAACAGGTTTGTAAATTAGAGAAATTTTGAATTTTTTTTCGGTTAGTTTAATTTTGCAATGGTCCCCAAAAATTTCTTTTCTCACATATAGATATTTAATATATTAAAAAAAATAAAATCAAAGATTGTAGAATTTGTTTTTGTTTAAGGACCTCTTAGTTAATAAAGTTTTACGAATGTTTCTTTTCTGTTTTAGGCTTACTCATTCTTTGTTTTTGTTTTTTTTTATAAGGGGACCGATGCAATTGAAGGCATATTTCTGGATTTGTCCAAAATAAAAGGCATCAATTTAGACCCCGGAGCCTTCACAAATATGTCTAGTATGAGATTGCTCAAATTTTATGTACCTAAGTTTTATAAGATTGAAAGGTTTCTAAGTATGAGCATTGAAGAGCAACTTTCATACTCTAAAGTGCAGCTTCCAAATGGCCTAGATTGTCTTCCTAAAAAATTGAGATATCTTCATTGGGACACATATCCATTAAGGACACTACCATCAAATTTCAAGCCAAAGAACCTTGTTGAACTGAATTTGCGTTTTAGTAAAGTTGAGCAACTTTGGGAAGGAGAAAAGGCTTGTGTTCCCTCATCTATCCAGAATTTCAAGTATCTCAGTGCGTTGTCTTTTAAGGGCTGCAAAAGTCTTAGGTCTTTTCCAAGCAATCTTCGTTTTGTTTGTCCAGTAACTATTAATTTCTCTTATTGTGTTAATCTCATAGAGTTTCCACAGATTTCTGGGAAAATTACACGGCTATACTTAGACCAGTCTGCAATAGAAGAAGTTCCATCATCAATAGAGTGCCTAACTGATCTTGAAGTGTTGGATTTGAGGGGTTGCAAACGGCTGAAGCGGATTTCAACTAGGTTTTGTAAATTGAGATCTTTGGTTGATCTTTTTCTTCATGGCTGCTTGAACCTTGAGAGTTTCCCAGAAATCTTGGAGAAAATGGAACATTTAAAACGCATCTATTTAGGCCATACAACAATTACAGAGCTGCCATCGTCATTTGAAAATCTACCGGGGCTTGAAGTATTGTTCGTAGATGATTGCTCTAAACTTGATAAGTTGCCGGATAACATTGGCAATTTTGAATCTTTGTATCACATCTCAGCAGCTGGATCAGCTATTCGTCAACTACCATCCTCTGTTGCTGATTCAAACGCACTTGGAATTCTTGAGGTCTCTAACTGCAAAGGTTTGGTATCATTGCCTCGATCATTATTATTAGGTTTATCATCTTTGGGACTTCTACGTATAAGTTACTCTGCTGTAATGGAAATTCCACAAGAGATTGCTTGTCTATCCTCACTGGAAGTATTGTATCTAAGTGGAAATAACTTTGAGAGTTTACCTGCAAGTATCAAGCAAATGTCGCGGCTGAGTTCTCTGGACTTGAAGGATTGTAAGATGCTTCAGTCATTACCAGAACTTCCATTGTGCCTAAAATCTCTTGACTTGAGGGATTGTAAGATGCTTCAGTCATTACCAGCACTTCCATTGTGTTTAGAATCTCTTGACTTGACGGGTTGTAACATGCTTCGGTCATTACCAGAACTTCCATTGTGTTTAAAATATCTTCGCTTGGGGGATTGTAACATGCTTCGGTCATTACCAG
Organism: Citrus sinensis; assembly: GCF_022201045.2. NCBI lineage: Eukaryota > Viridiplantae > Streptophyta > Magnoliopsida > Sapindales > Rutaceae > Citrus > Citrus sinensis. Next base: position 34,662,169 of record NC_068558.1, on the reverse strand, counting down.
AGCTTCCATTGTGTCTACAATCACTAATTACAAGGAACTGCAACCGGCTTCAATCTTTGCCAGAGATACCGTCATGTCTACAAGAACTAGATGCATCCGTACTCGTAAAGCTATCCAAACCCTCTCCTGACCTTATTCAATGGGCACCCGGATGTCTGGAACCAATTTATTTTGGGTTTACTAACTGCTTGAAACTGAATGGAAAAGCAAACAACAAGATTTTGGCAGATTCATTACTAAGAATTCGGCATATGGCAATTGCATCACTGAGACTGGGCTATGAAAAGGCAATCAACGAGGTATCAAATTCCCTCTCTTGTTTACTATGTCCCTCTTTGTTATATCTAAAATCATGGTTTTCATTTTACAATTTTCTTTTTTAAATGTCATTTCACAGAAACTTTCTGAACTGAGGGGATCCCTAATTGTTTTACCTGGGAGCGAAATTCCTGACTGGTTCAGCAATCAAAGTTCAGGATCTTCAATATGTATTCAACTGCCACCGCACTCTTTTTGCAGAAACTTAATCGGGTTTGCTTTTTGTGCTGTTCTTGATTTTAAGAAAGTTTGTTCTCGTTGTATGTGCGATTGTTGCGTCATCTTTCAATCCGACTTAGAAATAAAGACTCTCTCTGAAACCAAACATGTTGATCTGGGTTTCAGTGTGCGCACTGAATACATTGATTCAGATCATGTCATACTTGGTTTTAAACCTTGCTTGAATGTTGGGTTTCCTGATGGTTACCATCATACAACTGTCTCACTTAAGTTCTTCAATAAGTGTTACCAAAACCAAAAGGGTCACAAGATAAAACGTTACGGAGTATGTCCAGTATATGCAAATCCCAGCGAGACCAAAGCCAACACTTTTACTCTTAATTTTGCTACCGAAGTTTGGAAATTGGAGGATTCGCCAAGCGCGAGTGGAACTTCGGATGAAGAGGAATTGGAACCGAGTCCCAAGAGAATTTGCAGAGTCGATCAAGTCAACACTCCTTAACAAATGAGTCACCCGTTTTCACGTATTCGTGTTCCTCAGGTATGTCGAAAATGCTCTTAATTCTAGATTGTGATTTGTTTAAGATGATGTGTTATCTATGTATTCCATTTTGCTTTTGAAAGTCAAAGCATCAGTTAATAATTCATTGCAACCTGCTAATAAGTCAAAGCATCAGTTAATCCTCTGTTGTTGTTTTCATTATTAAAATTAGTGGAATTCAACTCTTAATTCTAGATTGTGATTTGTTTAAGATGATGTGTTATCTATGTATTCCATTTTGCTTTTGAAAGTCAAAGCATCAGTTAATAATTCATTGCAACCTGCTAATAAGTCAAAGCATCAGTTAATCCTCTGTTGTTGTTTTCATTATTAAAATTGTGGAAGTGTTCTTTTATTATATGCTTCTGAAGATTACATATTTTAACCTTTTTTTTCTTGAAATTTTTGTAATTTTATTATGTCAGAGACATTATGTCTCGCTTTCTTCTGTGATTTTAATCATGCTGATGAAACATGTAAGAATTCTTTTTTTATTTTTTTATTTTTTATATTCTGAGAAAATAAGCATTTTGAAAATACACTAAATTGAAAACATTTTCTTGGCCAGTGCGCAGTTTGCACAGTATATAGCATTGGGAAGGAAAGCAATCCATTGACGGGTTTTTCTTGTGTCCAATTCGGATTGTTTATAATCTGTACATTGATGTTTTCGTGTGGGAATTAATGGTGTTGTGAACTTGTAATCCTCTCTTTGCTTCTTAGACTATTAGTTGGTTAATTGAATGTGCACTACGATTTTGGTACTACTATTTTAATTTGATACGGAAAGGCGCTCAGGATATGAGAAATGTTGGATCTACAAATAAAATCAAACAGACAAATTCTTCTTCTTATGCAAGTGTTTTTTTGGTTGAAAATGTAATGGGAGATTCTTAATTACGAGTTGGACTATTGGCACCCCTCTGATCTCCTCATAAAACATTTTTTTAGTTATATTCATTTTATTTTTGAAAATGCCTCTTTTGTTAGATACACTTTTCTAAATTTTCAATTTTCATTTGATTTGTTTTATTGTTAAAACTCATTATTGTACTATTTTTTTAATTATTTTTGATTTTATTATTATCCTACCCACAAATTAAAAAGTTATATGGGTGATAAGTTTTTTAGTGTTAATCATTGGCTGAAATAACACATATTTCAAATTATAATTTCAAAGCAATTTTAAGTATAAAAATATTTAATTAATAAGAAATCAAAAGAAAATAATAGATTATTCTAAATATGTACAATTTATTTTAGTTAGATAAGAAGTAACGGATAGATTTTTTTTTAAAAGGATTGATTATGATTTAAGTAATTTGCTGTAAAAAAAATCTATAAGTGTTTAATTTTCAATTGTCTTTAATTGTAATTTTATTTAAAGTGGGGTTTTGTAAGAATAATGTAGGGGTGCCAATAGATCATTACAGAACTTTTCTTTATGGTAAAATGAGAAAGAAATTTCACACATTAGATATCATAAGACCACCTTCACTTCACGAGGAGAGATCAACCTTCATATAGAAGAAAAGGCTAATTTCTGGAAGTGTTACACGTCCGTCGGAACAATGGGTTTCTGAGCTTGGGGTGTCGGCAGAAGAGAGAGATTATTGAGAGAATAACAATTGTTTTTTAAATGCCAACGCTCACCAACTTGCAATCTTTTGAACTCGATTAATAAATCCTTCAGTCTTAAAAATTACTTTATAGCCCTTAAGGTTCACAGAGCACTCGACAGCCCAAGTTTACAAGCAGTGGGAAAATCCAATGGCATAGAAAAGCCATTGAATTCTTTCTTTCTCAAAAGCACAGACATTGCAGCATCAATGAATTTTTATACCTTTACATTCTGCTTTTATACAACAAAAAATTTCAATAAACTGACAAAAATTACAAATCAAAATCAAACCCAAAACTCTTTCTCTGACATATAAATAACGATTAAACTCCAGAAAGGCTTGCCCATTTTCCGAGCTCATAAGGATCACAATAATAATATAACTTGATTCTGTTTGACAAAGACAAACCTGTGGCCACAAGTGGAGCTCTCAATCCTGAATCATCTTGTTCTGAAGGTTCATCTGCAAATGCTGTAACATCTCCAAGAAGCTTGAATGAAACTCGTCGGGACTGTATCGGTCGTGGGAAATCAAAGTACATTGGCGTTCCGGCTCTAGCCTCCGGCAGTCGATATTCCGCAATAGTTACCATGTTATGTGGTTCCTGGAGTGCTGATACTTGTAAATACAACACAGCTTGAGAGATGTACCTGTCTTCTAAAAATGTTACTGATTTGTCCCAGATATCTGAATCTGAGGAAGGTGAATGGGTAACCCTAGGTTCTATTGCACTGAAAGCGTCTAGACGGAATCCGGCAAGCGAAGGTGACGCTGGAGGTAGATACTGTTCCAAGACGAGATCGTAGTCCATCAATCTCTCGGCCTCAATTGGAACCTGAAGAGAAAAAATTATCAGTGAAGCAGAAAGCTGGAATTATGAATGAACAAAGAGTGAAAGCAGCTAATACCTTGAATCTACTCATTTGTGGAGCTCTATCCAACCAGTTTCTAATACTTAGCTGCTCAGAGCTCTGTGATGTGGTAAGCCCCTCCCTTTTTACTGGGCTTCCGACTACAAGAATTCTTTTGGCATGAATACATGGTTCATTTTCAACTGCTCCTCCAAATGAAGCACGTCTATCTACTTGTGCAAAGGGGTTTTCATCTTCATCAAGAGACAAAAGACTGAGGTCCTTCCCGAAATTAACTGAAGCCGAACCAGGTCTCTGAAGACGTAATGTGATCCAAATAATGCGGCACCTAACACGATTCTTAAAAGTAAATTTTACATGCCTAGGTAATTTTTCAACACTAGCAGACTTTTCTGGACCATACAAATCTGAAGAAGATGTGATGAGGGATCGGACATCCCATTTTCGCATTGATGACCTTTCCTCCCGGTGTATCTTATTGCTTGCCCAGATTTGCACCTGTAACAGCAATAGGAAGCAAAAGCTCAAAGAAAAATATGGACTCAGTAGCAAATTCAGGAAGCAGAGAGCACTGCAGGGAAGAAAATTACAAATACTGACTAAATAATACAGCAACCTCAACACATTCATGAAGGAAAGGGCCGGATAGTTCTTATTCTTTTTCCTTTTAACTAATGACAAAAAGCTACAATTTCTCTAGCAGTTAAATTTGCATTTGAAAATTGTTCCTCGAGATTAAAACTCATCAGAATTATTTTGTTTAATTATTGTGGTTCCTTTTCTTTCCTCTCAATTTCAAATTTGATTTTAAATCCTCACCTACATCTACCCAAATAGGATATTATTGATGTGATCTCTGTTAATATCAAACTTGGATCCGAATGATAAAGGCAAACCAATAGAACAGTGGAAGGTTTGACGCATCTTGATCATGCAGTCACACGCCAGCTCCAGTAATAGCCAAAACCTCAGCACTAACTGATCTTGGTAAAGGTATCAAGATGTTTCGCCCATTCCCACAAAGAGGTATAGAACCAACCAGTCAACAGAATCCTATAATTACAAATTTCAAGAAGTTATATGTTTGCATATATTGTATATTTCTTGAAATATCTCAAAGAAACAACAAGAAAAAAAGTAATACTAGAAAGGTAATTACCGGGAATTTATCTAAGCATAGCTAATAATTCTATACACTTTTTTTTTTAATGTCTTTTTATGTTTACAATCTTGTATTAATAAGTATTGAAGAGATGTGAGATTGCGGAGGCCGTTGGGGAGGGCCTTCAGTTTCTCACAATTAAATATCTCAAGCGTAGTCAGTTTACTAAAAGGCGCCAGCCCTCCTTCTGGAAAGGAAACAAGATTTGGACATTCATTTATCCTCAATAGTCGAAGATGGCGGGCCTTGTGCAAGTTATGGGGTAAAACTTTCAGATTTTGACAAATAAAAATTTCCATAGTTTCAAGAGATGTGTTGTCGTCCAACCCTTCTGCTATTGACTCCAGGTTTGAGCAACTAACAATATAAAGGTGCTTAAGAGCCTTCGATAGATTGCCTCTCAATGACAAGAAAGCAAGCTTCGAGCAACGATCAACATAAATATTTTCAAGCGTGGCGGGTAGCTCGCTTTTTGACCATAAGGATGTCAGAGATGGACAATGAATAATCTGTAACTGCTCAAGAACAGAGGTGTACCCACCGCAACTATTGATGTCTAAAAGTCCTAAGACTGTTGCAATAGTAGACCCTCAGCTTCTTAAGACTAGGAGGTAGCTGGGCCCTGGCGATGTATTACAGAGTATGACAACCAGAAATGATTAACTTTTCAAGCGGTGCTTTACCTTTGTGCATCAGCGCATCCGGTAAAGCTTCCATTGAATCACAGTCTGAGATCTTCAAGTCCCGAAGTGAACTAAAGCTGAGAAATGCTTGTGGTAGCTTCACCAGTCTTGGGCAGCTCCTTAATTCCAGAACCTGAAGTCTGCATGGCAACCCTTGCTGTTGTTGGCCTTTTTCTTCCTCCTCCACCAAGGAAACAAGTTGGGGACAACTCGCAATCTTCAATTGGTGAAGGGAACCAATGTCTTGCAGTAATCCATGTCCTGCGCGCCATAAGCATGTTAGCTCTTCGTTGTTTTTAATTGACACTTCTTCTAAATTTGGTAACTCTTCCTGGAGTATCCCTCTTAGGAACACTCGATTTGACATATCATTTGTAACCTGTGAATTCTGTGGGCTGAGAACCATAGCACTTCTTCTCCACACCACTTTTTTACATCCAATTTCAAATTTGCAGAGAGTTGAAATGCTTGGAACTATCACTAGCAATTGTTCACATTCTTGAATGACAAGCCTCTCCAATAAAGGAAGACATTTTGGCAATCTTCCGACTAACTTAGAACATCTTACAATAGAGAGCTCTCGGAGCCGAGGAAAAGCTTCAACCTCTTGACCAAATCCATAGGGAATCCATTCTTCCCATTCTTGCATACCCTCAAAAGAAAGAGTCTCCAGAGATGGAAAAAACACTGAGCAATTGTTTCCGTAGAACTCTATGCCCACACTCTTCACTCCACCTATTTGACTTATAAAAAGATGTTTTAGAGCTGGTAGCTGCCCGATTGATGGCAAGGACGTGCACATGTTGCAATTTTCAAATCTAAGGAGCACCAACGTTGAGAACATTGAATCACGTAACCAAATTGGAAATGTGGTACCACCATACACTCTGACAGTGAGCTCTTCCAAATTTTTATGAGGTATCAGCAGGTCAAGCACGCGTGTTTCAATGTCCGGCTCCCTTGAATTGCCACTATAGCTTCCCCATTCCAGAACTAACACATTAAGATTCCCTTTGCTGCTTAACTCAGCCTCAGCGTCACCAACATCTCTTAAGTTCTCCAATCTTGATATTTTAAGCTGACCCGAAAGACTGTCCAAAGGCTTCAACTCTCCTAGTCGAGAGCCAGTGTTTTCCCCAACAGCAAAATTACGTAGTGTTTGGAGACAAGTCAACTTACCAATTCCTAGAGGCATTTCCTCTAAAAAATCTACATCTGAATTATTGAGATGACGCAGCTTGGTTAGATTTCCCATATCCGCGCACAACTTTTTCATGCGATAACACTTTCGTAAGAGAAGTGTATGTAAATGAAAAAGTTTATTTACAGATTCAGGCAAGGTTTCAATTCTAGTTTCCGATAGGTCAAGCTGCTGTAAAAGCTTCAAATCACCAATTGAATTTGGTATCTCGAAGATGCAACACCCACGGAAAGATAAAACCCTTAAACGTGGTAGCTTTAGCAACATATGGACAATATTTTCAGACACAAAATAATGGCCATACGTCAACTTCATCAATAAAAAGGTTCGTAAATTTTCAGCAATAGGGAGGAACTCAAACCTTTTAATAATAATCTCAAATAACTACTTTTTAAAACATGAAAAAATATGTTATATAAATACTAAATGCGGCGCATGCTCTACAATAAAAAGAAAAATTAAGAGAGGAGATTGAATTCAATTTAGGAATTAAAAAAAAAAAGCAAACAACTCTATATGCATATATTTGCAAAGAGTTTAATTTAGATGATTGAAGTTGTAAGAAAAACAAAATTATTTAATGTTATAAATTTTATATTTTAGCAGTTATTGATTTTTATATTCAATTAATTATTAATTTATATTTTCATTGGGCCTTAATGAATTTTAAAAAAAAATATTATCATATGCATTTAATGAAATTATTAATTTAATATGGTGCAAGTTGGGCCGGGAGAAGTTTGTTATTTACCCAAAGTTATTAATTTCTTAAATATTTATTTTTAAAAAATTTGTTGTATTATTAGTGCAATTATAATTATAACTTTAGGTTAAGACACTTATAGCCCCGAAACTTTTAAGAAAAGAACAAGTTCATCTCTTTCTTTTTAGAAAACCACTTCCATCTCCTACTGAAAAAAAAAAACAAAACAAAACAAATTTACCCTTCTATTTTTAGAAAAGAGCTTCCACACATGACACAAATTATAAGAAAAAATCATTGCATAGGTCAAAACTAGTTAAATATATCAGATTTGACGGTAGAAGTTAATGGCGAGAGGTGAGATGGTCCTTCGACAGAGGTACATTTAACTTTTTAAGCAAAATTTTGGCGGCATACTTTTTTTTTTTTTGAGCTGAAAGAAATCCCACCTCAAGTCCTCAACGTAATAGTCATCCCAAATTCGACATGCCATTATAGCAACTACCAATATGGCCCACGTTATATTCAAAGTGATAAACTCTAGACATCTCTTTTGTTTTTTTAAACAGTCAATAATAAATAGGGTAATCTTTAATTGAGTCCTTATTTTTTATAGAAAAAAAGTCAAAGACCAAAGGTTTATAAAATAAATCAATTAAATCCTTTTAAATACAAATTTATGTCTTTTAGATTCTTCACCTAATTCTTTCGTCATAAAAATTAGTGAAAACGTTAATTTAAACATAAAAAGATAACTATATTCCCATATATATCATATTAGTGATTTAAAGTACAATTTTATCCTTATGCATTAATTTTTTTTTTCAAAGTCCAACAGTCTATTTACCAATTTGAGTAACCGGGAACAAATTTCTGCAAAAATTTAAACAAAATCTTTAGTTTTTAAACTAATTCCAATATAGAGAGCACCATTGAAAAACATAACCACCATAACTCTTGGAATTACACATGAAAATTCCCTATCCATGTAATTCCGTCACATTTATAAAATATATGATGATTGTTAAGGATTGTATATCTAAAGAAGACATATTTTGTTTATAAATTATACCAAATTATGAAATTACTTTTGGCTTTTTCATATTAATTTTAAATTCACATTCTTTTTTAGTTTTGATGGTTATATATATATTAAAATTGGCAAAATTAAATTGAATATAATTCATAAAATATATTTATAAAATTCAAAATTAAAATTTAATTAAATACAAATAATAATTAATGAAATAAATTAATAATGGAATAATAAAAATATGAATATCCACTAAATTTTGAAATTTGCAACAAAATTCATTTAAAATTTTGGAATCCCACCAAATATATTTGTATATGTCATTATCTTATGACATATATTAGTCATGCATGAAAGTGATTATGACAAATATTAATCATACGCGAAATTTTTCATCAAAACAGTTATGACTAAAATAGTGACAGATAATATGTCATACATAAAATGACGTATGTAAACAATCATCTTATTTTCTTGACACCGAAATCAATGACGGTCGCTCAATTGTCATGCAACATGGCTCAATTGTCATGCAACATGATAGATGATAGATAATACCTGTCATAAAGGCCATTTTTTTTTTTTTTCTAGTAGTGCATGTAGATATAGGTTAAAACATTTCGCTCTTGTTACAACTACATAGTGAGAATAGTGTGTCCCTTTTGGTGGTCGTGTCATATATATTGTGGGTTATTTAATTTGTTTTCAGTACATCTCATACATGTCCAGAATTATTTTACATAGTTTCAGAAGTATAGGAACTTATTTCAACACAGCAACACTTCAAGTTTTGACATATTCTAAGATGTTGTAATTGTACTACACATTAGCTAAATTTACTTTTAGATGTCCTACATCTTTAGTTTGGTTAAGAGATTATCCCTACTTTTTAGGTTGTTATATTTAATTTTTCCTCTAAAATATAATGCCTACTGTCATCTCATAATTCGTCAAATTAATCCAGCATTAATATAGTTAAACAATTATTACTTATTTTGATATATTATAATAAATTTTCCAACATTATGCACATCGACTATACTTGGCAATTATGAAAAATAAATTGTAGCAACATCCAAAGCCAATGAGTGTTTGCTAAAGATGATGAGCAATAAAAGAAGGCTACTGCTATGTTGGAACAGATCTATGGTGGATCACGAATCTCAACCACACACACAGAGTAATAAATAGTGAAAAATTCAATATGACTTTAATCATGTAGTTATGAAAGGATAGTTTACCTTAGAGCGGTACCAATATAATTAAACCCATAAAGGAAACAAATCTCTGCACAAATCATCTTTGTCTGCGCTGTGCGGTGTATTTTATATTTGTATTAATTTATGATATGTTGGCCCAAATAGTTGGGCTTGGGTGGGCTTTGCCAGCTATATATTGTGCCGGCATTTTGGGCCGCTCTACAGATTAGCATTAAAAAAATGATGAGGTGCAATGCCACGCCACGCTGGCCTCTTGGGGGCTTCATCATCATCTTAACATTTCCACACATGGCGCCTCTATGTCCATTGACTTTTTTGGCCTGTTAGAAAGAATGCTAGGAGGCTTCATTTCTAATTTTCTATACGTGCTGGATCAACTATAAGTTGCAACAAGCCACGTGCCATGGGGAGTAATGGAACCGTCACGGAGCTGCAGAGAAACTCAACGAACTGGACTGTCGTAGTGGACGAGATTGTGAAGATGGAGAAGAAGATTTTTCCCAAACACGAATCACTGGCAAGATCTTTTGATGAAGAGCTGAAAAAGAAGAACTCAGGCCTGCTTTACATTCAGATTCATGGACAAGTCGTTGGCTACGTCATGTACGCGTGGCCTACTTCCTTGTCTGCTTCTATCACCAAGCTTGCAGGTCCCATATCTTTGTCCCCATTGTTGAAATTTCCACTGCATGCCCGTAATCCCAACTGTTTGATAAAAGTCCTCAAAGAAATATTTGTTAGTTATTCTTTCTCTTTTTCTTTTTAATTGGCATGAAATTAATGGGTTTTGGGGTGAACTTAATTAGTGAAGGAGAATTATCGGGGACAAGGCCGCGGAGAAGCACTGCTAGAAGCAGCAATTAAGAAATGCAGAACCAGAACTGTGCTCCGCATAACGCTTCATGTTGATCCTTTGAGAACTCCCGCTGTGAATCTTTACAAGAAATTTGGTTTCCAAGTTGATACCCTGATCCAAGGTTACTACTCTGCTGACCGACCCGCTTATCGAATGTACTTAGATTTTGATTCTAAGTAGTTTTACATACTAAGGCCACTATAATTATTGCAAGTTCTCATTTACTTTTGAGGATATGAACGCATTGGCAAGTCTTGTTGTTTTTTAGGGTTTTAACGTGAGAAACCATTTGTTATCGCAGAAGGAGACGTGAATTTTAGTTTTCTCATAAGAGGGAACTGAGGACTGAGGAGAAGAGTTATATTATACTATATGTAAAATAGTGAAAAGTTTATATGGGTTTTGTTATGCTGAGCAAATTGATCACTATAAAATTGTGAAATTTGGTTTTTGTGAAAAAAATTGTAAACGTTTTCTCTGTGAAAACCAGCTCTTGTGAGAAAAAAAAGAAAAAAGAGTGGAACGTGATTTTCATTGGAGATATTCATCTGATATTCGAGGCGGAGCTATTCATTGGGTATTTGGCTGGGCATTTGGGAGTAGAGGTAAAATATTTTGAAAGGAGACAAAAAATTTTACTTCAGAATTAACGGAACAGTATTTACGCGTTTTTCGTTTTATGCATGTGGTTGACTAGACTTTTGGCTTACCGTGGGCAAGTTTTTCTATGTGATATTACTATGATATCTCAATTTTTTTTTAAAGAATAATAATATATTGAAACTTTAAGTTTTAGTTGGATTATAATATCTCCCAATATAAGGTCTCATAATTGGATAAAATTATGGTGCAACTATGGTACCGTGCCATAATTATATCTAATCATTAAATTTTTACTTATTTAAGTGGATCTCACTCATTTAAGTAGATCTAATGACTGATACAATTATGATACGGTATCACAATTACACTGTAGTTTGATTCTTCATAATTTTCAAAAGTTATAAATTTATAGACGGAGGTAAGATTTAGGTAAATATTTGCACAAATCTCAATAAAAATTGAAAATATAATTTTTAAAACTTATAAATTGTGGAAATAATATTGCGAAAATCTCATAATTTTCAAAACTTATAAATTGCGGAAATAATATTTAGGTAAATATTTACGCAAATCTTAATAAAAATAGTAACAGTGAGGTAATGAGATTAAAAGTTCCGTAATCGAAACCCTTTTGCCTCACTTGACGATGCATAGCATACACCGTGTTACAAAAGTCAATGACGAGTAAAAGTGAAATGAAATGGCTTTTGTCATTTATGAGCTTGACTTCGTGTAAAACGTATTCAGTCTTAATTTTAGTGCCTGTTTGGTATGGCTTATTTAAGAGCCATAAGTGCTTATTTAATCGCATAAGCACTTTTTAAAATTTTTTATGGTGTTTGGTTATTTTTTTAGTAGAGTTTTTTTAGCTTAAATAAGCTAATTTACCTCTACTAGCAAAAGCCCAAAATTTGAGCTTTTGGGAGTAGAGGTTAGAGAGCTTTTCCAAAAAATATATAATATAAAAAATATCACACATTTTAATGGTTTAAAAGTGCTTTTTTTATTGACAACCAAACACCCAATAACTTTTTATTCAAAAGCTCTATTGCTATAAGCACTACTGCTATAAGCTCTACTGTTATAAGCTCTATTTAATAAGCTGTACCAAACAGAGCCTTAATGGGCCACCAAAAGCGATTTCGCTTTTTATTTTAAGGACCCATGTACATTATTACTTTAATTTCTTTCTGAATCCATCACATTTCTGTGTATGCATGTGCTTGCCTAGACTTTTGGCCTACCGTGGACAAGTTCTCCTTATATTATCAATCACTCTGTTATCTCAATTTTTTTTTTAAATAATAATAATATTGAAATTCTAAATTTTAATTCGATTATAATATCTCGCAATCTAAGATCTCATGATTTTCAAAAGTTATAAATTTACAGGCGGAGGTAATGTTTCTTTCGCTTCTTATAATTTCAAATTTTCCTTACTTTGCTTTCCCTGCCTTTATTGGTTCAATCAAATGTTTGCCCCATTATCATGACCCTGTTTCTTAACATGGCAAATCCTGTATATGAAAGCTCCAAGAAATTTCCAGGAAACCGGAACGAAAGTAAGAAAGCGAGCTCTGTGCATTCAATTATTTACTTTCACACATTTTCAAGGGTCCAGCTACCTTGCAATTATTGCTAGCCACCACTAATTTTGTCCTTTTTTGACTTTAATTCGTTATCGTTGGATTTAATAGAAAAATAATTTCGACGATTCAGATGTGTTACTTTAAATGTTAACATTATATTCCCTATTCTTTATGAAAAATTCTCAAAAATAAAAGAGATGAAATTTCTAACATACAAATCCAGATTATTTAAAATTATAAATAATTAGCTTTTTTTTATATATTATTCAATTAAGAAATCATTTACCGACCGCCTAAAGTTTCAAACCTTATAAAAAATACACAAACATCTTATAAGAGATTCCTTTTTCTGTGATTATTTTTCGTTTTATCGGAGGAATTATTCAGTTGGCATCCTACTTCACGTTTTGCCACCATAATTTGAAACCCTGTTGCCTCACTTGATTATGCATATGTTGCCACCCCGTGTTACCAAAATTAATAACATGTGAAAGGGAAATGAAATGGCTTTTGTCATTTATGTGCTTGACATATTGTGTAAAAACGTATTCAGTCTTAAGTTTGCTGGGCCACCAAGCGATTTTGCTTTTCCTTTCAAGGACCCAATCCCATACACATTATCACTTTTTTTTTTTTGGTTCTCTTGTTCTATGCATGTGCTTGACTAGACTTATAACTTACCGTGGACAAACTTTTTCTATGTTAGAAATTACTCTGTTGTTCAATTTTTCTTTAAAAGATTAAAGATTAACAATATTAAAATTTTAAGTTTTGATTCGATTATAATATCTCCCAATATAAAGGTCTCATAATTTTCAAAACTTAAGAATTTACAAGCGGAGGTAAAATTTAGGTGAATGCTTGCTCAAATATTAATCCAAACTGTAACGGTAAGGTAATGAGAGTGAAAGTTCGTTGATAGAGAAATTGTACAAAATTCCAATTTCCTTTAGCTTTTTATGATTCTCTGAATCTACTTTCAAATTTTCTTTCTTTACTTTTCCTTCCTTTATTGGTTGGATAAAATTTTCTTTCCTTCCTGGTCTGCCCCATTATCATAAAATTTCCTTCATGGCTGCTTCTTCTTGCAATTATGATGTATTCCTCAGTTTCAGAGGAGAGGACACTCGCGTGAGCTTTACATGCCATCTCTATTATAATTTGAATGAAAGAACGAAAATCAAAACGTTTATTGATGATGAAGAGCTTAGGCGAGGAGATGAGATTTCGCCTGCTCTTTTGAACGCAATCGAAGGTTCAAAAATTTCGGTGGTCATTTTCTCAAAGGACTATGCTTCTTCAAAATGGTGCCTGAACGAACTTGTCAAGATTGTTGAATGCAAGCACACAAACGGCCAAATCGTTATTCCAGTTTTCTATAGCGTAAGTCCATCCGATGTTCGGCATCAAGCTGGAATTTTTGGGGACGGTTTTGATAAGCTCGAACAACAGTTCAAAGAGAAGCCAGAAATGGTCCAGAAGTGGAGGGATGCACTGAAAGAAACATCCCATCTAGCTGGCCACGAATCCATGAAATTCAGGTAACTCTCTTTCCTAATTCATCTTATCTCTGTTTCTGCGTTGGCCCGATTTGACTCAATGTTTTTGCATCTTTGCACCTTCATATTAGGCATGATGCGCAACTTGTAAACAAAATTGTCGAAGATGTTTTGAAGAAGTTGGAAAATATAACAGTCCCAACGGACTCATCCAATGGAATTGTTGGATTAAATTCACGAATTGAGCAGATTAAACAATTTATGTGCATGGATTTGTTGGATACTGTCCAAATTGTTGGAATTTGGGGCATGGGTGGTATAGGCAAAACCACCCTTGCCACAGCTATTTTCAATCAATTCTCCAGAGAGTTTGAAGGTAGCTGCTTTATGTCAGATGTTAGGAGAAATATAGAACGAGGGGATGGATTAGAAGGTCTACAAAAGCAAATTCTTTCAAGGATATTAAGAGAAAAACTTGAAGTAGATGGTCCCAATATTCCACAATTTACTAAAGAGAGGGTCCGACGCATGAAGGTGTTGATTGTGCTTGATGATGTGAGTAAAGATGGACAATTAGAGGGTTTGATTGGAGGGCTTGATCAGTATGGTCCAGGAAGTAGAATTGTCATCACCACTAGGAATAAACATGTCCTCGAGACGTTTTCAGTGGAGAAAATATATAGGGTTAATGGATTGAAATTTGATGAGGCTTTCGAGCATTTTTGTAACTTCGCTTTTAAAGAAAAGCATTGTCCTGAAGATTTCAAACGTGACTCACGGAGAGTTGTAAAGTATGCTGATGGCAATCCATTAGTTCTTAAAGTGTTGGGTTCCTCCCTCAAGAGGAAAAGCCATTGGGGAAACGTATTGGACGACTTAAATCGGATTTGTGAATCTGATATTCATAATATTTATGATATATTAAAGATTAGTTTTAATGAATTAACGCCCAATGTCAAGAGTGTATTTCTAGATATTGCTTGTTTCTTTGAGGGAGAGGATAAAGATTTTGTGTTAAGGATACTTGATGATTCTCAGTCTTATGGACTGAATGACGTGAATGTCCTTATTGATAAGTCACTCATATCAGTATCAGGTAATTGCTTGCAAATGCATGATTTATTGCAAGAAATGGGGCGACAGATTGTTCGCCAAGAATCTGAGAAAGAGCCAGGCAAACGCAGCAGGTTGTGGGATCCCAAGGAAATCCGCCGCGTACTAAAGCATAATATGGTAAGAATCCTCCATTTATTTTTATATATCTTTTATTTGTTTAGAGTTATGCACTCATATTTTTCAAACCATACCAGTACACCCATGCTTTTTTTTATAAATTTTATTATTACCAGAACATCCTTTAGTAAAAGCATTTTTATGAACAAAACAACCAAAATCATAAAAACCATAATTAGATAAAATTAAAGACTAAGGATGTCAAGAGAACAAGTCTTCAAATTTTAAATTTTTAAAAAAAACTCCAGATTTTTTCAAATTTGGAATGTTGAATAAGAGTGTGAAGAGTATAATTTTATTTTTCTTCAAATTTAGTGATGAGTGTCAGAACAAAGTGAGTGCCATGAGGATCGGCCCACCTGGTTCTACTTCAATATAATTATATTTTTTTTAAAAAAAGTAAGTGTGTTTTAGAGTATAATTTTTTTTAAACAATTGCTAATAAAATGGACTGATTGGCCCACCTAGTTCTGCCTCCAATAACTCCTTTTAGCTTAAATATACCTTAAGGAGGCTGTAAGATGGTTAAATCCTTTCGAAAAGGGTCGTATCTCAATTTGACTTGTATACAATTACAGCTAGTTAAAAAAAAATGACTTTCATTTTTTTGCCTAATTTTGAACTAACATTTTGGATTCTATGGACTAAAAAAAAAATTGAAATCTTATACCAATCAAATAAACCCTGTCTTCTCAACTGCTAGATATTAAGATAACAGGTTTGTAAATTAGAGAAATTTTGAATTTTTTTTTCGGTTAGTTTAATTTTGCAATGGTCCCCAAAATTTTCTTTTCTCGCATATAGATATTTAATATATTAAAAAAAATAAAATCAAAGATTGCAAAATTTTTTTTTGTTTAAGGACCTCTTAGTTAATAAAATTTACGAATGTTTCTTTTCTGTTTTAGGCTTACTCATTCTTTGTTTTTTTTTTAATAAGGGGACCGATGCAATTGAAGGCATATTTCTAGATTTGTCCAAAATAAAAGGCATCAATTTAGACCCCGGAGCCTTCAAAAATATGTCTAGTATGAGATTGCTCAAATTTTATGTACCTAAGTTTTATGAGATTAAAAAGCTTCCAAGTATGAGCACTGAAGAGCAACTTTCATACTCTAAAGTGCAGCTTCCAAATGGCCTAGATTATCTTCCTAAAAAATTGAGATATATTCATTGGGACACATATCCATTAAGGACACTGCCATCAAATTTCAAGCCAAAGAACCTTGTTGAACTGAATTTGCGTTTTAGTAAAGTTGAGCAACCTTGGGAAGGAGAAAAGGCTTGTGTTCCCTCATCTATCCAGAATTTCAAGTATCTCAGTGCTTTGTCTTTTAAGGGCTGCAAAAGTCTTAGGTCTTTTCCAAGCAATCTTCATTTTGTTTGTCCAGTAACTATTAATTTATCCTATTGTGTTAATCTCGTAGAGTTTCCACAGATTTCTGGGAAAATTACACGGTTATACATAGACCAGTCTGCAATAGAAGAAGTTCCATCATCAATAGAGTGCCTAACCGATCTTGTAGTGTTGGATTTGGCGGATTGCAAACGGCTGAAGAGGATTTCAACTAGGTTCTGTAAATTGAGATCTTTGGTTGACCTTTTTCTTTTCGGCTGCTTGAACCTTGAGCGTTTCCCAGAAATCTTGGAGAAAATGGAACATTTAAAACGCATCTACTTAGACCGGACGGCAATTACAGAGCTGCCATCGTCATTTGAAAATCTACCGGGGCTTGAAGTATTGTTCGTAGATGATTGCTCTAAACTTGATAAGTTGCCGGATAACATTGGCAATTTAGAATCTTTGGAATACATCTCAGCAGCTGGATCAGCTATTAGTCAACTACCATCCTCTGTTGCAGATTCAAACGCACTTAGAATTCTTGACTTCTCTAGATGCAAAGGTTTGGTATCATTGCCTCGATCATTATTATTAGGTTTATCTTCTTTGGGACTTCTAAGTATAATTGACTGTGCTGTAATGGAAATTCCACAAGAGATTGCCTGTCTATCCTCACTGACAGGCTTGCATCTAAGTGGAAATAACTTTGAGAGTTTACCTGCAAGTATCAAGCAACTGTCGCAGTTGAGTTCTCTTGACTTGAAGAATTGTAAGATGCTTCAGTCATTACCAGAACTTCTATTGTGCCTAACATCTCTTGACTTGACGGATTGTAAGATGCTTCAGTCATTACCAGCACTTCCATTGTGTCTAGAATCTCTTGCCTTGACGGGTTGTAACATGCTTCGGTCAATACCAGAACTTCCATTGTGTCTAAAATATCTTAACTTGGAGGATTGTAACATGCTTCGGTCATTACCAGAACTTTCATTGTGTCTACAATCACTAAATGCAAGGAACTGCAACCGGCTCCAATCTTTGCCAGAGATTCCGTCATGTCTACAAGAACTAGATGCATCCGTACTCGAAAAGCTATCGAAACCCTCTCCTGACCTTCGTCAATGGGCACCGGGATGTCTGGAGTCACAACCAATTTATTTTGGGTTTACTAACTGCTTGAAACTGAATGGAAAAGCAAACAAGATTTTGGCAGATTCACAACTAAGAATTCGGCATATGGCAATTGCATCACTGAGACTGGGCTATGAAAAGGCAAACAACGAGGTATCAAATTCCCTCCCTTGTTTACTCTGTCCCTCTTTGTTATATCTGAAATCATGGTTTTCATTTTACAATTTTCTTTTTTTAAATGTCATTTCACAGAAACTTTCAGAACTCAGGGGATCCCTAATTGTTTTACCTGGGGGCGAAATTCCTGACTGGTTCAGCAATCAAAGTTCAGGATCTTCGATATATATTCAACTGCCACCGCACTCTTTTTGCAGAAACTTAATCGGGTTTGCTTTTTGTGCTGTTCTTGATTTTAAGAAAGTTTATTCTCGTTGTATGTGTGATTTTTACTTCTACCGTCAATTCGACTTAGAAATAAAGACTCTCTCTGAAACCAAACATGTTGATCTGGGTTTCGATTTGCCCACTAGATACTCCCTTGATTCCGATCATATCATACTTGGTTTTAAACCTTGCTTGAATGTTGGCTTTCCCGATGGTTACCATCATACAACTGTCTCACTTAAGTTCTTCAATAAGTGTTACCGAAGCCAAAAGGATTGCAAGATAAAACGTTACGGAGTATGTCCAGTATATGCAAATCCCAGCGAGATCAAAGCCAACACTTTTACTCTCAATTTTGCTACCGATGTTTGGAAATTGGATGATTTTCCAAGCGCGAGTGGAACTTCGGATGAAGAGGAATTGGAACCGAGTCCCAAGAGAATTTGCAGAGCCCATCAAATCAACACTTCTTAACAAATGAGTCACCCGTTTTCACGTATTCGTGGTCCTTAGGTATGTCGAAAATGCTCTAATTCTCGATTGTGATTTGTTTAAGATGATGTTTTATCTATGTATTCCTTATTACTTTTGAAACCTGCTAATAAGTCAAAGCAAGAGGTTGTAATTTTAACATTAGACAAAACAAGAGGTCGGTGTCTATAAGTAGAATTCAACTCTTCAATCTCTACTGCACGAAATTGTAGTAATTTGTGGAAGTGCTCTTTTATTATATGCTTCTGAAGATTACATGTTTTAACTTTTTTTTTTCCATGAAATTTTTGTAATTTTATTATGTCAGAGGCATTATGTCTCGCTTTCTTCTTCGATTTTAATCATGCTGATGAAACATGTAAGAATTCTTTTTTTATTTTTTTATATATTCTGAGAAAATAAGCTTTTTGAAAATACACTAAATTTAAAATGACGACATTTCTACCACAAAAAATGAACTGAACAGCCTAAATCCAAGAAACATCTCCAGCTGTTTCTGACGAGAGCTATCGACAACTGCATTTTTGTATCTTCTCTGCAGAGTAATTTTCATATTTTGTGCTGCAGAAAATTGTTTGAACTTTCCTGGTTCTTCATTGAATATATTAAGAATTTGGCTATGCATTGCTTTTGAACCAGTATAAAGGGTTGCATGGATATCACCAGAAAGCAGAAAAAGATCTGCTAGCTGAGACACTGGTGATAAAATTGTTGATTGCTTGAACTCCTCAAATGTCATATCAAATCTCTTCCAAGGTTTGTCTGGGCATGGATGAATCCATGTTGTGGTCCTAGTGTTGTGATCGATATAATATGTTTTTCCTGTCACTGCATCAGCTCGTTTCTCCCATCCTCGTGGAAAGGAGCAGTATATCCACCATAGTTATTAGCTGACTGATAGCCATATGCAAAATCACTGTCAAGGGAGACCCCAAGCCGCCTACATTGCTCCACAAATACTTGCAGAGCACCAAAATAACTAGCAGCATTGGTCCGATCAAGAGAGTCTGCACAGTTAAAGCGTATCACTCCATTCTGATGGGATCTTAAGCAAAAGGCACCCACAAAGTCATCATTGCAGATGACTTCACCTCGGCAATCATTAAGTCGTTGCCGTGATGGCAAATAGTCCCCTTCAGAAATGCCTATGGCCTGAGTGGGTGCTTTTAGATGCTTCCATAATCCTTCAATTGTAAGTTGTTCACCTTTTAATTTTGTACTGGCATGCCAGTCATAATTTATTAAAATAATTCGAGTATAAGGAAGTTTTCCAGTTGATCTGACATAGTTGAAAGATTCCTCAAAATGCTGAACTAAAATAGATTCTGATTTCCCTTCCGCATTCCTAAGCAAGTTAATGCATACAATTGGAATAAAAGGCTTTTTCTTCTGATTTTCCCCAACAGCTAAGTCAAAGTTTCGAGCATCATATCGATTACTCAACCTCTGATAATACTTCAGACTTCCTTTATAAGGATCCCGATCTGCAACATAAATTTCTGCTTCAGCAGCAGTAAGCTTTAATTCTGCACCCCACCATATTGGAATAGTCCCTTGCCGCCAGATGTATGCATTGAAAGGAACACTCTGACCAGACTTTTAGGAATCCATACAAGTTGCTCGCACTCTGCTTCATTTCCTGTCATATACAAATTCTTTATAAAATTCAGAAAAAATCATTCAAAATAACAGTTGTGAAGAGAAACAGACAATTAATTTTATAGCAATGAAACATCAGTTACATAACAGAAAGAAAATGAAACTAAAAAAAACAGAACTAATATGTGGAAACTATAATGACACTTGCACTGTTAATTGGTGAAATACAATGTTGTTTATGAATTTGTTTTGTTTTTTCGGCAAAACCAAAAAAAGAAAAAGAAAATCTATGGCACAAAAGTCATTTGTAAAAAGTATGAAGATTTAGATGAGAAATTTGTACTTATTGATCCAAAGGATGGAAAAAAGTAAGAAGATTTTATCATTGATGGTTTAAAAAAAATTGTATTATAATACAATATAAATTCAATTTTCTTTTACCAAACCTTAAGGTCTTCGTGTACATTTAAACAAATCAGGGGTATGGGTGTTTTTGTGCTGGCCTGCAATTTCATCATCATGTTCCTTCACATTACTTTGATTTCTTGTCATATATAGCTTCCTGCTTTCAAAGTTGCTTGATGGTAAGCATTAAGCTATCGCTGAATATTAATCAATATCAAGGCATATAAGAAATTCTTTTCTCTGCGTTTGTTTTCCGTTTTCTTTATGTGCTTGCCTTTTCTTTTAGGGACCCACGCGTTTCTCTGTTCACTTGTTCTATGTGATATTACTCTGATATCTCATTTTTTTTCAAAGAATAATAATATTGAAATTTTAAGTTTTAGTTCGGTTATAATATCTCCCAATATAACGTCTCAAAATTTTCAAAACTTATGAATTTACAGGCGGAGGTAAAATTTAGGTAAATACTTGCACAAATCTCAATAAAAATTGAACAGTGAGGTAATGACATTGAAAGTTCCATAATGTTCACTTTCAATAAGGTACCAATAAGTCTTCTTTGCTCTTTCTAACTTAATTGCTGCCTTTTGATTTTAGAGGAAACTATTGAATTTCAAAACCTCACCCCTTCCAAAATCGAAATGGTATATGAAACTATTTTTGCTTGAAATTTTGGAGTGTTTCTCTTTTGTATATCAATAACTAATTCTTGTTTGTTCTCTAATCTTTGGCCTATTGAAGCATAGCTATTTTCTATTATCCTCTGAATTTATCAAATTTTTATCCTAGTGCAATTTGTTTATCCAAAACAATAAAAATACTTATGGAAGTTTCAATTGGGAACTCTTAGGATTATTTTTAATCAATACATTATCGAAGGATATTAGAGTTTAAATTTTAAGATTATTTTATGTTTAATTTTCGCTTTATCGAAGGAATTATTCATTATGCATTCTTGTTCATGTTTTCCCACTGTAATGGAAACCCTTTTGCCTCCCTTGACGATGAACACACCGTGTTACAAAAGTTAATGACGTGTGAAAGGGAAATGAAATGGCTTTCGTCATTTATGTGCTTGACACATTGTGTAAAAAAAAAAAAAAAAATTCAAATCGTAATTTTACTGGGCCACCAAGCGATTTGGCTTTTTATTTTAAGGATCCACGTACATTATCACTTTAATTTCTTTTTGAATCCATCACATTTCTGTCTTTACAAAAGCTACCTTGCAATCATTGCAAGCCACCACTAATTTTATCCTTTTCTGACTTTAATTCGTTATCGTTGGATTTAATAGAAAAATAATTTCGACGATTGAGATGTGTTACTTTAAATGTTAACATTATGTTCTCTATTCTTTATGAAAAATTCTCAAAAATAAAAGAGATGAAATTTCTAACATACAAATTCAGATTATTTAAAATTATAAATAATTAGCTTTTTTATATATTATTCAATTAAGAAATCATTTACCGACCACCTAAAGTTTCAAACCTTATAAAAAATACGCAAACATTTTATAAGAGATTCCTTTTTCTGTGATTATTTTTCGTTTTATGGAAGGAATTATTCAGTTGGCATCCTTCTTCACGTTTTACCACCATAATTTGAAACCCTTTTGCTTTACTTGATTATGCATATGTTGCCACCCCGTGTTACCAAAATTAATAACATGTAAAAGAGAAATGAAATGGCTTTGTCAATATTAACAATATTAAAATTTTAACTTTTCATTTGATTATAATATCTCCCAATATAAAGGTCTCATAATTTTCAAAACTTAAGAATTTACAGCGGAGGTAAGATTTAGGTGAATGCTTGCTTGGGGTCCGTAAGGGGTTTGATACCCCAGTCATTTGTCCTTTTGCGAATGACCATTTAGATAGTAAAGAAAGGTAACAACGGCTCAGGTTTTACACTTGGAAAATGGGTAATCGGCTAAAGCTACAGTATCAGTAAAAGGAAAACAAAGAGGATAAGTATATAATCCTTTGCTCCAGAAGACTCTAGACTTCGTCAATTAGCCAAACGGAGACGACTGTTTGCTCTATTAACTGCCCCTCTTGTACTTCCACAGCAACGCCATTACCGCCTCCATCACCATCCTCTCCGATGCAAGACTCCGCTCGAATCCAAACGAATACGACCGCTTCAGCAAAAAATCACGGTCGTTGAATCTCTCCTTCGAGTTGAAGTTATTGTTGTTAATTGCCACCGCCACGTCATCAACGCACGGCGTGATTTGAGAACCGTTAGTGGAGGCGGCCGTTGTCGTCGACATTTGGATTTCGAATAGAGACTCAATGGACACAGTCACGTGTCGTAGCAACGAGCTATCATCGAGGCTCGGCCAGATTCTCGCCGCTATTATGGGAACAAACGGAGACTCCGTCAGAAAAATTCCAGCTCGGCAAAAGGGACTTGTGAAGACGAAAAAAAGTCCAGCTCAACATAAGGGACTTTTTTTCAAAACAAACAAATTGCGTCTATAATCTTACCCTTAAAAACAAGGGGTTACAAGACAATTACCTTTAAAAACAAATTTCACGTTAACTAACTTTTACAGCTTCTAAAACAACACTTTTATATCGTATCATTAACATAACACAATAATTTAGTCTATAATCTTACCCTACGGGTCGTCTTAGGGAAAAAATATTATTATCGCATTATAAATTCGTATACCCAATTGTCTTATTTTTAGTTTACTTATTCATACCAAACACTGCATTACAATTATATTTATTTCTATAAGCCTTTTTCCACCGTTTTAACTGCATTAACGAACCCCTAATTGTGTACATCTTGTTTTTGAAACTAAGACACATAAAATAGACATAGGGAAGAAAACATTAACCCCATAGATTCCTTCTAAGAGAGTGCCACCATTATCTTTCTCAAGTTCTTTGTTCACGAAACTACTCTAATTTATGTGCCTAGAAGACTCTGTTTTTTTTTTTTTAATATTTTAGAATTTTTTAATGTTTGATAATAAATATTAACATTCAAAGTAGGACACATTGATTGAGAGGGAGACAAACAGAGAATACCTAATTTTTTTTTAAATTATTACATTTTAATTGGCACTTGTTGTGTTAAATTATTGCAACTTATAGTTTAATGAGTAATTATCACTCATATAGCCTTCCATGACACTTGTATCACATATACTACAATACTTTTAACATGTATCCTTGTATACCCTAAGTTGACAACATGTGTCTGCTATCCACTAGTCAGTTAGCTGTCGTTTCCAAGTCTTGACATCATAAGGCTAATCTAGTCTTCTAAGATAGAAGAACATTTGATTAAAAAAAAAAATTAACATGTCACTCCATTCACCTAGTCAAAAATGCCATGTGGCCCGATATATTTGATAAAAAATCACATGTCATCCCGTCTATCAAACCGCGACATCATCTATGTGAAACAACGCTGTTTCACTAGGACTACCAAAATAAATTAATAATAATAAACAAATGTTACTCCACGACCGAATCTGCTCCTCCAAAATTCAACCTTAGTTTTTTAAGATCTATTTGTCGAAGCTCCAACTCAATTTTTTTATGATATAATATGTATACTTCTAAAAAATATGTATTGTTAACATTTTTTTTAAATATATGGATAATTGTTTTTGGTATAATTGTTACAAATATGTACCATTAATAATTATTTTTTTTAAAATGTATTCTTAATAAAAAATAAAAATATATGTATTTTTTCTAGCATTTATTGACGCTTTGAATTAAGTATTTGCAAATGTTTCAGACACTATTTGCGAAATTTAATGTCGGTCTGTGCCCAACCAATACTTGCACGCTTCCAGCAAGTTGTTTCCAACCATTACTTGCATATACGCTTCCATTGTGTTCATTACATGTGTTATTTTATGATGCACTTATTTTCTGCAGGTAACCGACTTATTACCTTTTCCTCAGGTTACTCCTCTTTATGTTTGTGTCTCTTCTGCAGCCGTCAGATCAAATCCAATGCTGACCTTACTAACAGACAAACGAGTGTGGCACCAAAGCCCTGACGCAATGTAGTTTTGGCCGCTTGCTCAAATCTTAATCCAAACTGTAATAGAGAAATTGTACAAAATTCCAATTTCCTTTAGCTTTTTATAATTATCTGAATCTACTTTCAAATTTTCTTTCTTTGCTTTTCCTTCCTTGGTTGGATCAAATTTTCTTTCCTTCCTGGTCTGCCCCATTATCATGATTATGTTTCTTGACTTGACAAATCATGTATACGAAAGCTCCAGGAAATTTCCAGGAAACTAAGAAAGCTCCGGCCATTCAATTATTTACTATTTACTCGCCAGATTAATTCAATCATTTACTATTTACGCATTTTCATTCTTACATATCCCCTCTCAACTCTCAAGATTAATTCTCTGTTTCTGTCACCAAATTTCTAAAATTTCCTTCATGGCTTCCTCTTCTTCTTGTTGCAATTATGATGTATTCCTCAGTTTCAGAGGAGAGGACACTCGCGTGAGCTTTACATGCCATCTCTATTATAATTTGAATGAAAGAACGAAAATCAAAACGTTTATTGATGATGAAGAGCTTAGGCGAGGAGATGAGATTTCACCTGCTCTTTTGAACGCAATCGAAGGTTCGAAAATTTCGGTCGTCATTTTCTCAAAGGACTACGCTTCTTCAAAATGGTGCCTGAATGAACTTGTCAAGATTCTTGAATGCAAGCACACAAACGGCCAAATCGTTATTCCAGTTTTCTATAGCGTAAGTCCGTCCGATGTTCGGCATCAAGCTGGAATTTTTGGGCACGGTTTTGATAAGCTCGAACAACAGTTCAAAGAGAAGCCAGAAATGGTTCGGAAGTGGAGGGACGCACTGAAAGAAACATCCCATCTAGCTGGCCACGAATCCACGAAATTCAGGTAACTCTCTTTCCTAATTCATCTTATCTCTGTTTCTGTGTTGGCCCGATTTGACTCAATGTTTTTGCATCTTTGCACCTTCATATTGTTAGGAAATTGAGTTTCCTCCCAAGATCTCTCCAAGCAATTTTATCAAGCAACAAATTAATAAAAAATTAAATGGAGAATATACCAATCACACAACACAAGATTTACGTGGAAAACTCCAAATCCGGAGAAAAACCACGGCCGTTGTCACAAGACAACCAGAGAAAAATATTCACTATGTGGAAAATTATTACAACCACTCTCAGAAATAATTTTCTCTCACCCAAGCCCCAAATACATAATCCTGAGAAATACCCCTTAACAAAGCAAACCCGTAATACCCATATTGAGGAGCCAAATGTTCCTTCAATATAACTACATGCTTAAGAATATTTCTCTCCCATGTTGGAAGCTCTCAACGCTTCACTTGCATTCACCAATTGAATGCTTTCAATTGGATTGCTTCTCTTGGATTTTGGATACAAACAATAAGGAGGAGCACTCCTCTATTTATAGCCACCAGTGACTACTGTTCATCTTGCGGCTACTGTTCATCTTGCGGCTACTGTTCATTTTGCGGCTACTGTTTATTTTACGGCTTTTCTTTTCTTCATTCTCCCACTTGGAGATTTGATTGATAATCAATCAATCTCCACACCACCCTTGTTGTGTTCACCTTTAGTCATAATTCTCAACATAGAGAATTATCATACTCCACCATAAAGAGTATGCCACTTAGAATTAATTACCAATTCTAAGATTTTTTTTTTTTTCCCGGCACATGTCGAACATATTCGCTGAAAATTATGGTGCAATTCTCATGCTTGGTTTCCCTGAGAATTCTTCAGCCATGACATAACTTTTCCACCACACACCTTGCATTTATACCAAGCCAATGCCCGCGTGCAAACTTGTGGACCCCGCTGATCATAACATGTTCTCTTTCATGGCAACTTGGAGATCTACATGCCAAAAGAACTAACCCAGTCTCCTATCAAAAGGAAACTCACCATCTGCGAGAATATCAGTGTCTCCTTTACTGATTTTGGAGTAATTTGCCGAGCCCACTCCACCTTCTTGACAATTTTCTTGAGGTGCCAAAATTGTCCACACCTTCAAATCTTTGTGCATACCAGATTGGATACACCTTTGACTTGAATTCTCCACAAGCCAATAAAATCATTCTCCCATTAATTTTTCAACAACATCAAACTTCAACCAAGTTTGAAAAACACCAGCTGCTAACATATTTGTTTCCTATTCTCTTCACCACAGATTATTTGGATTGGCTCCCACTACTTCACGTGAACAGTACCGTATACGTGAATAGTACCCCGACACCAAAACTTCAATCAATGGCTCTGATACCACTGTTAGGAAATTGAGTTTCCTCCCAAGATCTCTCCAAGCAATTTTATCAAGCAACAAATTAATAAAAAATTAAATGGAGAATATACCAATCACACAACACAAGATTTACGTGGAAAACTCCAAATCCGGAGAAAAACCACGGCCGTTGTCACAAGACAACCAGAGAAAAATATTCACTATGTGGAAAATTATTACAACCACTCTCAGAAATAATTTTCTCTCACCCAAGCCCCAAATACATAATCCTGAGAAATACCCCTTAACAAAGCAAACCCGTAATACCCATATTGAGGAGCCAAATGTTCCTTCAATATAACTACATGCTTAAGAATATTTCTCTCCCATGTTGGAAGCTCTCAACGCTTCACTTGCATTCACCAATTGAATGCTTTCAATTGGATTGCTTCTCTTGGATTTTGGATACAAACAATAAGGAGGAGCACTCCTCTATTTATAGCCACCAGTGACTACTGTTCATCTTGCGGCTACTGTTCATCTTGCGGCTACTGTTCATTTTGCGGCTACTGTTTATTTTACGGCTTTTCTTTTCTTCACATATTAGGCATGATGCGCAACTTGTAAGCAAAATTGTCGAAGATGTTTTGAAGAAGATGGAAAAAATAACAGTCTCAACGGACTCATCCAATCGCCTTGTTGGATTAAATTCACGAATTGAGCAGATTAAACCATTTCTGTGCATGGATTTGTGGGATACTGTCCAAATTGTTGGAATTTGGGGCATGGGTGGTATAGGCAAAACCACCCTTGCCACAGCTATTTTCAATCAATTCTCCAGAGAGTTTGAAGGTAGCTGCTTTATGTCAGATGTTAGGAGAAATATAGAACGAGGGGATGGATTAGAAGATCTACAAAAGCAAATTCTTTCAAGGATATTAAGAGAAAAACTTGAAGTAGATGGTCCCAATATTCCACAATTTACTAAAGAGAGGGTCCGACGCATGAAGGTGTTGATTGTGCTTGATGATGTGAGTAAAGATGGACAATTAGAGGGTTTGATTGGAGGGCTTGATCAGTATGGTCCAGGAAGTAGAATTGTCATAACCACTAGGAATAAACATGTCCTCGAGACGTTTCCAGTGGAGAAAATATATAGGGTTAATGGATTGGAATTTTACGAGGCATTCGAGCATTTTTGTAACTTCGCTTTTAAAGAAAATCATTGTCCTGAAGATTTCAAACGTGACTCACGGAGAGTTGTAAAGTATGCTGATGGCAATCCATTAGTTCTTAAAGTGTTGGGTTCCTCCCTCAAGAGGAAAAGCCATTGGGGAAACGTATTGGACGACTTAAATCGGATTTGTGAATCTGATATTCATAATATTTATGATATATTAAAGATTAGTTTTAATGAATTAACGCCCAGGGTGAAGAGTATATTTCTAGATATTGCGTGTTTCTTTGAGGGAGAGGATAAAGATTTTCTGGCAAGGATTCTTGATGATTCTGAGTCTGATGGACTGGATGTCCTTATTGATAAGTCACTCATATCAATATCTGAGAAATGGGCCGACAAATTGTTGCAAATGCATGATATATTGCAAGAAATGGGCCGAGAGATTGTTCGCCAAGAATCTGAGAAACAGCCTGGCAAACGCAGCAGGTTGTGGGATCCTAAGGAAATCCGCCGCGTACTCAAGCAAAAAAAGGTAAGAATCCTCCATTTGTTTTATATACCTTTTATTTGTTTGGAGTTATGCACTCATATTTTTCCAATCATACCAGCACACCCATTTTTTTTTTATAAATTTTATTATTACCAGAACATCCTTTAGTAAAATCATTTTAATTAACAAAACAACCAAAATCATAAAAACCATAATTAGGTAAAATTAATGACTGAGGGTGTCAAGAGAACAAGTCTTCAAATTTTAAAATTTTAAAGAAAACTCCAGATTTTATCAAATTTGGAATGTTGAATAAGAGTGTGAAGAGTATAATTTTATTTTTCTTCAAATTTAGTGATGAGTGTCAGAACAAAGTGAGTGCCATGAGGATTGGCCCACCTGGTTCTACTTCAATATAATTATATTTTTTTTAAAAAAAGTAAGTGTGTTTTAGAGTATAATTTTTTTTAAACAATTGCTAATAAAATGGACTGATTGGCCCACCTAGTTCTGCCTCCAATAACTCCTTTTAGCTTAAATATACCTTAAGGAGGCTGTAAGATGGTTAAATCCTTTCGAAAAGGGTCAGTATCTCAATTTGACTTGTATACAATTACAGCTAGTTAAAAAAAAATGACTTTCATTTTTTTGCCTAATTTTGAACTAACATTTTGGATTCTATGGACTAAAAAAAAAATTGAAATCTTATACCAATCAAATAAGCCCTGTCTTCTCAACTGCTAGATATTAAGATAACAGGTTTGTAAATTAGAGAAATTTTGAATTTTTTTTTCGGTTAGTTTAATTTTGCAATGGTCCCCAAAATTTTCTTTTCTCGCATATAGATATTTAATATATTAAAAAAAATAAAATCAAAGATTGCAAATTTTTTTTTTGTTTAAGGACCTCTTAGTTAATAAAGTTTACGAATGTTTCTTTTTTGTTTTAGGCTTACTCATTCTTTGTTTTTTTTTTAATAAGGGGACCGATGCAATTGAAGGCATATTTCTGGATTTGTCCAAAATAAAAGGCATCAATTTAGACCCCGGAGCCTTCAAAAATATGTCTAGTATGAGATTGCTCAAATTTTATGTACCTAAGTTTTATGAGATTAAAAAGCTTCCAAGTATGAGCACTGAAGAGCAACTTTCATACTCTAAAGTGCAGCTTCCAAATGGCCTAGATTATCTTCCTAAAAAATTGAGATATATTCATTGGGACACATATCCATTAAGGACGCTGCCATCAAATTTCAAGCCAAAGAACCTTGTTGAACTGAATTTGCGTTTTAGTAAAGTTGAGCAACCTTGGGAAGGAGAAAAGGCTTGTGTTCCCTCATCTATCCAGAATTTCAAGTGTCTCAGTGCTTTGTCTTTTAAGGGCTGCAAAAGTCTTAGGTCTTTTCCAAGCAATCTTCATTTTGTTTGTCCAGTAACTATTAATTTCTCCTATTGTGTTAATCTCGTAGAGTTTCCACAGATTTCTGGGAAAATTACACGGTTATACTTAGACCAGTCTGCAATAGAAGAAGTTCCATCATCAATAGAGTGCCTAACTGATCTTGAAGTGTTGGATTTGAGGGGTTGCAAACGGCTGAAGAGGATTTCAACTAGGTTCTGTAAATTGAGATCTTTGGTTGACCTTTTTCTTTTTGGCTGCTTGAACCTTGAGCGTTTCCCAGAAATCTTGGAGAAAATGGAGCATTTAAAACGCATCAATTTAGACGGGACGGCAATTCCAGAGCTGCCATCGACATTTGAAAATCTACCGGGGCTTGAAGTATTGTTCGTAGATGATTGCTCTAAACTTGATAAGTTGCCGGATAACATTGGCAATTTAGAATCTTTGGATTACATCTCAGCAGCTGGATCAGCTATTAGTCAACTACCATCCTCTGTTGCAGATTCAAACGCACTTAGAATTCTTGACTTCTCTAGATGCAAAGGTTTGGTGTCATTGCCTCGATCATTATTATTAGGTTTATCTTCTTTGGGACTTCTACATATAAGGAACTGTGCTGTAATGGAAATTCTACAAGAGATTGCCTGTCTATCCTCACTGACAGGCTTGCATCTAAGTGGAAATAACTTTGAGAGTTTACCTGCAAGTATCAAGCAACTGTCGCAGCTGAGTTCTCTGGACTTGAAGGATTGTAAGATGCTTCAGTCATTACCAGAACTTCCATTGTGCCTAAAATCTCTTGACTTGATGGATTGTAAGATACTTCAGTCATTACCAGCACTTCCATTGTGTCTAGAATCTCTTGCCTTGACGGGTTGTAACATGCTTCGGTCAATACCAGAACTTCCATTGTGTCTAAAATATCTTAACTTGGAGGATTGTAACATGCTTCGGTCATTACCAGAACTTTCATTGTGTCTACAATCACTAAATGCAAGGAACTGCAACCGGCTTCGATCTTTGCCAGAGATTCCGTCATGTCTACAAGAACTGGATGCATCCGTACTCGAAAAGCTATCCAAACCCTCTCTTGACCTTATTCAATGGGCACCCGGATGTTTGGAGTCACAACCAATTTATTTTGGGTTTACTAAGTGCTTGAAACTGAATGGAAAAGCAAACAACAAGATTTTGGCAGATTCACTGCTAATAATTCGGCATATGGCAATTGCATCACTGAGACTGGGCTATGAAAAGGCAATCAACGAGGTATCAAATTCCCTCTCTTGTTTACTCTGTCCCTCTTTGTTATATCTGAAATCATGGTTTTCATTTTACAATTTTCTTTTTTTAAATGTCATTTCGCAGAAAATTTCTGAACTCAGGGGATCCCTAATTGTTTTACCTGGGGGCGAAATTCCCGACTGGTTTAGCCATCAAAATTCAGGATCTTCGATATGTATTCAACTGCCACCGCACTCTTTTTGCAGAAACTTAATCGGGTTTGCTTATTGTGCTGTTCCTGATTTAAAGCAAGGTTATTCTGATTGTTTTCGTTATTTTTACGTCAAGTGTCAATTCGAGTTAGAAATAAAGACTCTCTCTGAAACCAAACATGTTGATCTGGGTTTCCGTGTGCGCACTAAATACATTTATTCAGATCATGTCATACTTGGTTTTAAACCTTGCTTGAATGTTGGGTTTCCTGATGGTTACCATCATACAACTGCCACATTTAAGTTCTTCGCTGAGTGTAACCTAAAGGGTTACAAGATAAAACGTTGCGGAGTATGTCCAGTATATGCAAATCCCAGCGAGACCAAAGACAACACTTTTACTATCAATTTTGCTACCGAAGTTTGGAAATTGGATGATTTGCCAAGCACGAGTGGAAGTTCGGATGTAGAGGAATTGGAACCGAGCCCCAAGAGAATTTGCAGAGCCAATCAAATCAACACTCCTTAGCAAATGAGTCACCCATTTTCACGTATTCTTGTTCCTTAGGTATGTCGAAAATGCTCTAATTCTAGATTGTGATTGTTTAAGATGATGTTTTGTCTATGTAGTCCATTTTGCTTTTGAAATGGAATACATATAAATGTATTTAACTTAGCTGCAGAACTAATAAGTCAAAGCATCAGTTAACAATTCATTGCAACCTGCTAATAAGTCAAAGCATCAGTTAATCCTCTGTTGTTGTTTTCATTATTAAAATTAGTGGAATTCAACTCTTCAATCTCTACTGCATGAAATTGTAGTAATTTGTGGAAGTGTTCTTTTATTATATGCTTCTGAAGATTATATGTTTTAACCTTTTTTTTTCCATGAAATTTTTGTAATTTTATTATGTCAGAGACATTACGTCTTCGCTTTCTTCTTTGATTTTAATCATGCTGATGAAACATGTAAGGATTCTTTTTTTATTTTTTATATTATGAGAAAATAAGCAATTTGAAAATACACTAAATTTAAAGCATTTTATTATGAGAAAATAAACATTTTCTTGGGAAGGCAAACGATCCATTGAAGGGTTTTTCTTGTGTCCAATTCGGATTGTTTATAATCTGTACATTGATGTTTTCGTGTGGGAATTTTGAATCCTTTGTAATGGTGTTGTGAACTTGTAATCCTCTCTTTGCTTCTTAGACTATTAGTTGGTTAATTGAATGTCCACTACAATTTTGCTAATACTATTTTAATTTGATACGGAAAGGCGCTCAGGATATGAGAAATGTTGGATCCACAAATAAAATCAAACAGAAAAATTTTTCTTCTTATGCAAGTGTCTTTTTGGTTGACAATGTAATGGGAGATTCTTAATTACGAGGTGGACTATTGGCACCCCTCTTATCTCCTCATAAAACTTTTTTTTAGTTATATTCATTTTATTTTCAAAAATGCCCCTTTTTTTAGATACACTTTTTTAAATTTTAAATTTTCATTTGATTTGTTTTATTGTTAAAACTTATTATTGAGCTATTTTTTTAATTATTTCAATTTTATTATTACCCTACACACAAATTAAAAAGTTATATGGGTGATAAGTTTTTAAGTGTTAATCATTGGTTAAAATAACACATATTTCAAATTATAATTTCAAAGCAATTTTAAGTATAAAAATATTTAATCAATAAGAAATCAAAAGAGAATAATAGATTATTCTAAATTTGTACAATTTATTTTAGTTAGATAGGAAGTAACAAATAGATTTTTTTTTAAATGATTGATTATGAATTAAGTAATTTGCTGTAAAAAAATTTATAAGTGTTTAATTTTCAATTGTTCTTAATTATAATTTTATTTAAAGTGGGATTTTGTAAGAATAATATAGGTATGACAATAGCTCCACTCTAAATATAAATTTAAGATAATTTAAGACTCGAGCTTTAGATCATTACAGACATTTTCTTTATGGTAAAATGAGAGAGAAATTTCACACATTAGATATCATAAGACCCCCATCGTACGTAAGTAGAAAACCACCTTCACTCGAAAAAGAAAACACTTCACGAGAGTTCAACCTTCATATAGAAGAAAAGGCAAATTTCTATAAGTGTTACACGTCCGTCGGAACAACGGGTTTCTGAGCTCGGGGTGTCGGCAGAAGAGAGAGATTATTGAGAGAATAACAATTGATTTTTTAAATGCCAACGCTCACCAACTAGCAATCTTTTGAACTCGATTAATAAATCCTTCAGTTTTGAAAATTATTTAGCCCTTAAGGTTCACAGAGCATTCGACAGCCCAAGTTTACAAGCAGTGGAAAATCCAATGGCATAGAAAACACATTGAATTCTTCTTTCTCAAAAGCACAGACATTGCAGCATCAATGAATTTTTATACCTTTACATTCTGCTTTTATACAACAAAAAATTTCAACAAACTGACAAAAATTACAAATCAAAATCAAACCCAAAACCCTTTCTCTTACA
This sequence comes from Citrus sinensis, assembly GCF_022201045.2. NCBI lineage: Eukaryota > Viridiplantae > Streptophyta > Magnoliopsida > Sapindales > Rutaceae > Citrus > Citrus sinensis. The sequence continues at coordinate 34,628,236 of NC_068558.1, read as the reverse complement.
TGTAAATAACGATCAAACTCCAGAAAGGCTTGCCCATTTTCCGAGCTCATAAGGATCACAATAATAATATAACTTGATTCTGTTTGACAAAGACAAACCTGTGGCCACAAGTGGAGCTCTCAATCCTGAATCATCTTGTTCTGAAGGTTCATCTGCAAATGCTGTAACATCTCCAAGAAGCTTGAATGAAACTCGTCGGGACTGTATCGGTCGTGGGAAATCAAAGTACATTGGCGTTCCGGCTCTAGCCTCCGGCAGTCGATATTCCGCAATAGTTACCATGTTATGTGGTTCCTGGAGTGCTGATACTTGTAAATACAACACAGCTTGAGAGATGTACCTGTCTTCTAAAAATGTTGCTGATTTGTCCCAGATATCTGAATCTGAGGAAGGTGAATGGGTAACCCTAGGTTTTATTGCACTGAAAGCGTCTAGACGGAATCCGGCAAGCGAAGGTGACGCTGGAGGTAGATACTGTTCCAAGACGAGATCGTAGTCCATCAATCTCTCGGCCTCAATTGGGACCTGAAGAGAAAAAAGAGGTTTATCAGTGAAGCAGAAAGCTGGAATTATGAATGAACAAAGAGTGAAAGCAACTAATACCTTGAATCTACTCATTTGTGGAGCTCTATCCAACCAGTTTCTAATACTTAGCTGCTCAGAGCTCTGTGATGTGGTAAGCCCCTCCCTTTTTACTGGGCTTCCGACTACAAGAATTCTTTTGGCATGAATACATGGTTCATTTTCAACTGCTCCTCCAAATGAAGCACGTCTATCTACTTGTGCAAAGGGGTTTTCATCTTCATCAAGAGACAAAAGACTGAGGTCCTTCCCGAAATTAACTGAAGCCGAACCAGGTCTCTGAAGACGTAATGTGATCCAAATAATGCGGCACCTAACAGGATTCTTAAAAGTAAATTTTACATGCCTAGGTAATTTTTCAACACTAGCAGACTTTTCTGGACCATACAAATCTGAAGATGTGATGAGGGATTGGACATCCCATTTTCCCATTGATGACCTTTCCTCCCGGTGTATCTTCTTGCTTGCCCAGATTTGCACCTGTAACAGTAATAAGAAGCAAATTCAGGAGGCAGAGAGCACTGCAGGGAAGAAAATTACAAATACTGACTAAATAATACAGCAACCTCAACACACATTCATGAAGGAAAGGGCCGGATAGTTCTTATTCTTTTTCCTTTTAACTAATGACAAAAAGCTACAATTTCTCTAGCAGTGCATTTGAAAATGGTTCTTGGTTTTTTCATCAGCAATTAATGAAATGGAAAGTTTATTATCGGAAACTAACCTACATGAAACTAAACCCCCAGCTGCAATTTCTTTGGAAATGGCATTACACAGGGACTCTTTTAATCATTTCAAAATATGACTGCCATTATCATAGCATAGAGAACTTTTGCCGAGGTATATGTTGATTCAGTGTTTGCTTAGGAATATTCACAAGTTGAATATCTATTACCCACCACCCCTGGTACTGGGCTTCATTATTAAGGCCACTTGGCTTATCACCAAATTTATTGAACAACAAGGAAATAAGGGAATAAATATGGCACTTACCATCGGAGTGTCAGCCACAGAATAGCCGCAAGGACTAACAAGCAAGATAACCCCACTGACATCAGAAACAGAACTGAGAACAATAACAAATTCAACAGAAGTAGTACTAGGTGGAGCTCTCCAATATGAGTGCCTTGATCCAGAATTTAATGGAGCAAGCAGTGACAAAATCGGTGCTGAATCTTTTGCTGTTTCAACCTACAGTGGCACCAAGGAATCTAGAATAAACAATCCATATCAAGATAAAAAATTCCAATCAAGCAAACTATGAAATTATTAGAGACATGACTTGCTCGCACACAGATTGCACAAAACAATGCAAGAGCTTTTCCTTGTAATAGGTTTTTGGCTTCTCAAGGCATCCTACAACACCTTACCTCAAAGATTATTAGCATATGGAACCTGCTCAAGGTTCCCAAAAATGTCTCAATTGAAAATCAAACCAGACAAGGATTCTCATGGATAAGTGGGATGAATGTTCTGGGCATATATCATAAGAATAAATGCTAAAACATATTTCTAAAAATTTTAATCAAGAAAAGAAATTTAAAAGGAAAACATAATATGATGAGAACTGAATACAAACCAAGAACATACCGAGTGCAAAAAGCTAGCAAATGGAAATTCAGCAAGTGCTTCCTGTCCACCATATAATTGGTGAAGGACTTCAGCTGCTTGCACGTTATCGGAAGACTGAATCCTCTCAGAAAGACTATCCTTTAAGCAGGATCCAACAACCTCATTCAAAGCATTGTATGCTGCGTTGTCTGCACGGGAACTTCTTCGCAAGCTAATCAAGACCCTAACATAGTCCAACATCAATGCATCAAGCACAATCTCATGGCAGCAGTGTTTACAGATAACGCCATCCAGTGTTAGTGAACGACTGGTAGATACATCAACTTGGCTTCCATGGCTTGATCCACTCTGACTTGAGAAGCCATTGTAGTTGGTCACTTCCCTTGACTTATAATTTGAAAACAGTAGAGCTCCTCTTCCTGCACAACAAACTTTGCAAACTTTTCTTTCACATTGAGAACACAACAAAGGGGATTGTGAAGATCCAACAGATGTTGCAGTTGAGGAAGCAAGAGCAGGCACCTTAGTTTCTGCACGAACCTCGCACCCACCACCAGAACAACTCTCTCCAATTCTAGTAATATTCCAGAAGTCTAAAACACTATCATCACTATTCTCAAGGCCAATTGCACCAACAATTTTGTCTTCTAGGGAAGCTTGGCCAAGTAATGCAAGAGTGTTTGCTATTCGACACAGTCTTCCCATGTAAGATTCATCAAGCAATACATTTGGATTTATAGAGGCAGGATCAGTTCCAATTGACAATAAAGCTCTATCCCTTTCAGCTGCAGAAAGATTCAGCTGCAGACGTTCAATTTCAAGCTTCATTGCTTCCATGAAGTCTAGTTTCTTTTCCTGAAAATTTGCCCAGAATCTGTCAATCTTACGCTTGTGAGGTTGAATTTAATACAGGAAGACCTTTGCATCGATCAATCATAAAATGTGAGAATACAAGCCAAAACAATCAATTCATCCTTTACATATATATATAGTGTCATGGATGATCAAAAACCAAGTAGCACCATATCGAATGGCATGGAGACAGCAAATAATTCAACCAAGGGAAGTACAAATAAATTACCAACACAATATGTCAGTAGTGTCAAACCATAATAACAGGACTCTGATTAATAAGTTATACATTTAGCAAAGCAAAATTTGTTGAACTTCTAGAATTTACTCCATTAAAAAGATGAGGTTGCTAAGATGTAGAGCTGCAAAAAACACAAGAGAGCAGTACTATACCTCGCGTGGCCCTGCAAGGGATTTTAGACAGCCTATGTACTGCTGGGCACCACTAGCTAGAGAACAGCCATCCTGTGTTGAAGATCTTTTATAAGTTTCCACACCATGATCTTCAACTATAGGCTGGTCCAAGAAATCAAGCAAATCTGCCCCTCCAGATGCAACATTTCTTGTCACTGGCTCAGAAAGAGGATCAGAGAACGACTCAGAAAGAGGATCAGAGAACGGCTCAGAAAGAGGGTTAGAAAATGGCTCTGAAAGAGGATCAGAAAATGTGTCCCCTCCAGACAACAGGTCAACCCAAGGATTGGAAGCAGCTTCTGTTTGCATTGATGTTGACACATTTTCATTGGAAAACAGAACCGTATTCGTAACTGAATTTGACAAAAATGGATCGGTTTCCTTCTGAAACTTTTTGCCAAGCTCAATTAATCTAGCACCAGGGCCTTCATTATTGAATACCCCCCTCCATGGAAGAGAAACTCCAAGAATCTCTATCTGTAATAATATTAACAATTATGTTGTCACCAGCAGCAGTTACAGCAAACCCACTCCAAAAAGCTCATGGTCTAAAATACTAATTTAAGAATAAATTGCGTAGATACATCAATTAACATTTTATGAAAATATTTTCTACCTCACCAAGAGTCATGGAACTTGTTCCAGAAATAGCAGGATAAAAGGTAACTGCCACAAAACGAGTAAGCAAATCCAATTCTCCCTCTAATTCTTCAAAATCATACAACAGTGGAAGGGTTGGTGCATCTTGATCATAAAGTCGTGCACCTGCTCCAGTAATAGCCATATCCTCAGCACTAACTGATCCTGGTAAAGGTATCAAAAGGTTTGTCCCATTTCCACAACGAGGAATAGAAGCACCCTGTCAACAAAGTCCTAGGATTACTAGAAGTTGTATGTCGCGTGCATTGTAAATTTTCATGAAAAGTCTGACAAGAAAACTAATACTAGGGTCAGGACACCCTGAAACAAGTCTTCTCCTATCTAACCTAATAAAAATTAGATGGAAGAAAAAGTTATGTCTGCAAGTGACTTAATTCACCAAGAATCAATTTCTGCAACTTCAAGGTATAAAAGAAGCTAAGGGCACTGTTCATCAGAATTGCTAATTAGTGGGAGTGTATCTAGTTTAGCTATTACTTCTAAACACCTCTTTTCATTTCTTTTGTTTTTTTATCTTTTTCTTTTTAAATTTATTCTACACCTCATTTTGTTACATATTTATAATCCGAAGACATACTAACAAAACTTGAAGGACTCAGCTAAATGGATCCTTGACTTTATCACGCTAAGTCCATGGGTATTTAGAATTTATGTACAAAAGATATACCTGAAAGTTCAAGCTGGATGTCAATCTACCAATACAGCTCAGGACCAGGCACAGAATAGCACAAGAAGTAGACAAGCACAGGTTAAGCAAAATTATTTGGAAAGGCACGTGTTAAGCATGAAGCACACCAGGGACATTTAGAAACAGCTCAAAAAAGACACGGGTCATTCTTTTTCTAACTCATCTCTGCCTTCCATTTTACAATCAATCCGAATTATATAAATTTAACCTCCATTTTTACAGTAATGTGCAATCCATTTAATCCTAGAATGACATGAGAGATTGTGGGCACTTGTATCAACTCCATAAATCCATTCTACTACTCACAGCCCACACTACTCCCAACCCATGTGACAATGAACTTCAACTTATTGCTAGAGATCTGACTAAATAATACGAACAGTCAGCTCATTTCGTTTTTTGCAACCTACCAAACAGCATTAATTTGAATCATCACAGCAGATAAGATAAAGGCTAATGAAACAATTTGTTCATCTTAGCTGTGTTTGACAAAGTTTACTATGTTCACACCACCATGGGTCTCAATGATTTTGTCTACTATATTCACACTGCCATGCATCTCAATGATTTATCCCACTGTTGGGATAAAACTATCTCTTCTAAGTCAAATGAAATTTACCAACAAAGAGCATATCATACAAAATTAAAAATAAAAAATAAAAAATTTGTAAGCAAGGTGTACAATAGAACCAATACAAACCTCCAAAATCAGTTTAAGCCCATCTAAGTGGCGTCCTGTTCTCACATCAACTGTTGCTGGATATGTTGAATCATCTGCACCATGGGATATGGTGAGAAGAAGCTGACAGACATGACAAGGTTCACCAAGGTAGATGAAAAGTTCAACCACATCTGTGCCTTGTGGACATACCTAAAGAACCAAAAATGCATGAATTCCATTAAGGACAGAAAAGACAATCAGAGAATTAAGAATGCTACAAAGAAAAGACAATCAGAGAATTAGGAATACTACAAAGGACTAAGTTTAGCTGCAACCCATACCCAGATCATGTCTTTTCTTTTGAAGCTTAGAAGACTAGCTCCACCATCAGAACTTGGGAACATGTTGGGAACTGGCTTGAGAAAGAAACCAGATGGTCGAGAAAGAACCTGCAGTTACCAGCATGATATGAAATGGTTCATCAAATACACCAAAAAGGGCCAGCCAGCCCATATATGCTTTTCCCCTAAAGAGCTGTTGCTAAACATGAATAATTTTCGTCATTACCAAAAAATCACTCAACTGCAACAAGTTCTTGAGGTCATTTCTTGAATAATGATCATAGCACGATGTTGTTCAATCCGAAAGATTAACAAAATATTTCCAAGTTAACAATAACAAATATCAATTAGGCTGAGATGCAACAGTGATTCCAGACTTTTGGAGGACATTTAAATTCTCTAAGCCAGATGACTTAGAAGCTTTAAATGAAGCTTCAAATCATCTTACCATGCAATAGCTAACTTCCAAACATTATTGGTCAACATCAAACAGGAAATGGGCATTGATATAGCTATGGTATGCTTTGCACATCATTTATTTATGTGCAGAAGTTAGGGATGCTTAGGTTAGAAACAAGTAGCTAGTGTAATATTATCTCCATCCCTCATGAAAATTGATAATCATTGAACTCAGATTGTATGAATAGGTAATCTGAAGTTCTACAGTATCATACATGTAGAGGTTGAACTGAAACAGATGGAAGATGCTTGAAAAGCCTCAATCCAAGAAACATCTCCAGCTGTTTCTGACGAGAGCTATCGACAACTGCATTTTTGTATCTTCTCTGCAGAGTAATTTTCATATTTTGTGCTGCAGAAAATTGTTTGAACTTTCCTGGTTCTTCATTGAATATATTAAGAATTTGGCTATGCATTGCTTTTGAACCAGTATAAAGGGTTGCATGGATATCACCAGAAAGCAGAAAAAGATCTGCTAGCTGAGACACTGGTGATAAAATTGTTGATTGCTTGAACTCCTCAAATGTCATATCAAATCTCTTCCAAGGTTTGTCTGGGCATGGATGAATCCATGTTGTGGTCCTAGTGTTGTGATCGATATAATATGTTTTTCCTGTCACTGCATCAGCTCGTTTCTCCCATCCTCGTGGCAAAGGAGCAGTATATCCACCATAGTTATTAGCTGACTGATAGCCATATGCAAAATCACTGTCAAGGGAGACCCCAAGCCGCCTACATTGCTCCGCAAATACTTGCAGAGCACCAAAATAACTAGCAGCATTGGTCCGATCAAGAGAGTCTGCACAGTTAAAGCGTATCACTCCATTCTGATGGGATCTTAAGCAAAAGGCACCCACAAAGTCATCATTGCAGATGACTTCACCTCGGCAATCATTAAGTCGTTGCCGTGATGGCAAATAGTCCCCTTCAGAAATGCCTATGGCCTGAGTGGGTGCTTTTAGATGTTTCCATAATCCTTCAATTGTAAGTTGTTCACCTTTTAATTTTGTACTGGCATGCCAGTCATAATTTATTAAAATAATTCGAGTATAAGGAAGTTTTCCAGTTGATCTGACATAGTTCAAAGATTCCTCAAAATGCTGAACTAAAATAGATTCTGATTTCCCTTCCGCATTCCTAAGCAAGTTAATGCATACAATTGGAATAAAAGGCTTTTTCTTCTGATTTTCCCCAACAGCTAAGTCAAAGTTTCGAGCATCATATCGATTACTCAACCTCTGATAATACTGCAGACTTCCTTTATAAGGATCCCGATCTGCAACATAAATTTCTGCTTCAGCAGCAGTAAGCTTTAATTCTGCACCCCACCATATTGGAATAGTCCCTCGCCGCCAGATGTATGCATTGAAAGGAACACTCTGACCAGACCTTTTAGGAATCCATACAAGTTGCTCGCACTCTGCTTCATTTCCTGTCATATACAAATTCTTTATAAAATTCAGAAAAAATCATTCAAAATAACAGTTGTGAAGAGAAACAGACAATTAATTTTATAGCAATGAAACATCAGTTACATAACAGAAAGAAAATGAAACTAACAAAAACAGAACTAATATGTGGAAACTATAATGACACTTGCACTGTTAATTGGTGAAATACAATGTTGTTTATGAATTTGTTTTGTTTTTCGGCAAAAAAAAAAAAAATTCTGTGGCACAAAAGTCATTTGTAAAACTAATTGGCAGACTTTTTTCATATTTATATTTCAACTGTAAATTAAAGGACCACACATATCAAAAGGATCATAAAAAATAAAAGTTATTAACTAATTGTCAGAAATTATTTGATTGTTTTCATTCATTCATTATTCAATTATCCCAAAGGACGTGATGTAGCAAAGCAAAAGCTGTGGAGTGAAAGGAAACCAAGTTCTAATCTGTAGAAAACCAGGGTATTCAAAAAGTGAACTGTATGACACCTCCAGGCAAGCAAAACCAACTAAAAGGCCGCTAAACTAATTAAACAGTACAAGAAGAAAAAGTGTGGCTGATGATCTCAATGTTTCTTTTTTATCCCAAAAATGCAATCTGTCAGAAGGTTTTCACCGGAGCATGTTCTTTTTTGCTTCTCCCTGTAGCATTTGGTATCTCTACTTAAAATAATACACCTTCACAAGCATATCATATATAGTTCTGAGACACAAGTTATATATCTTTAGCTCATTAATGATTAATATTGATGAGACTCATTGATTCTTATTATTTGAAAAAAATAGTAAAGTTATATTCCAAGTCAACTACAAAAACAAAAATTCTACAGGTAAAGAATAATCCAAAAGCATGCATGAGCCATGAGGTGGCACGATAAATGTTCTGTAGTTCTATAATCCATCTTTCTAAACAACAGAATCAAAACCAATTCCACTTGAATTTACCACTGAAACTATTACCCGTTTCCTTGTAAAGGCATGAGATCAATGACAATCAGAATAAACAGCATACACAGAATGCAAAGAGTACTGAAAGGAAAATAAAATTCCGTTTCAAAAAAAAAAAAAAAACTAAATCCTTAATTTTTTTGATTGTATAGAAGAACCAAGTGAATCTCAACAACAAAAATGTAATTTCCAGGTCTGGAGATGTTAAAGATTATCTTACCTGTACTAAAACAAGAATTAATCCCCCTAGCCAAGTATCGAGTACCAGGATGCAGCCTACTACGACGAGCTATAAGAGCAACAACCCCTTCTAGCTGACCTGATCTTCCAAAATTTCGACATTCTGCAAATCCCTATACATTAATATCCAGTGAAAACAATATTAACATATTATTTTCAAATCACATGCTTAGGACAAGTACACATGTAAATCACCATTGAATTGCATAACAATGTTAACTTGAAGAAGCAGCTGTAGCATAATCTCAATTCAACTAAGAATGGATTGTAAAAGAGGATATAGAGACAAGGAAGGAAGTTTTTGTACATTGACTCTAAAATGGCCTTTTATTATTGGATTGGGATTTCTAGGCTTTCACGTGAGAAGTAAAACATTGCAACCATGTGCAGCAGAAAGGGATGATGCAATGTCCCAAATCTGTCAAACTAGTCTACCTTTCTAAAAGAAAAGTAAAAGAGGAACATTTGGGGCTTTGCTAATTGTCAAACTAGGCAATCCTGCTACCCCTTTTCTTTCTTAGCTTGGTGTGTTATGTTCTAGGTTGGCCTGTGGATGAAGAAAATGAGGATCATCTGAAGCAGGCTCTTCTTAATAGAAGGGAAAGTGTTTCTATTTCCCATATTCCATCGGCTGATGCTTTATTATCTTTCATTCATGGAATGAATCTAAGTTTTCAATCTATTAGGTTGAAATCTTTAATGAATTATCAGATTTAAATATTCACATGTTTAAAATTTCTGTCGCAACTTTTTATGACCAAGAAATAAAGTTGGTCATATTAGTATCTACAATGGACCATAAAATAGGTACTGGCCCATGAAAAATGTTAATACGAAATATTCTTTCATCTAAAGATTAGAATAACAAGTGATGATGAATAAAATATCATGCTCAGAATGGAAATGATACATTTACATATAGTGGCAATAGACTATCAAACAAACTTTTGGAAACAAAATTAGGTGAAGGGATAGTGAGAGGGCAGGGAATGAAAGAAGTTTAATGAGCATCAATTTTGAAGATACCGAGTATGAAGCAAAACCTGCAGAAGAATGACACAATGCTGAGGTAAACCAATGCTTTTAAAAGGCATCGAAAGCCATTCATTCCAAACAAATTCCTCGTCAGGATTTTGCAAAGGCATGCGGCTGGGGAAAGGTCGTGTGATATCTCTTGTCTCACAAAAGTAGTGCTTCCCATCAATGTCAAGATCAGGCAACTCTTGAACATTCTTTACTTCTCCTTTACCCTGGGGTTGAGGATTTTGAAGTGGAATTTTGATCCATTGGCTCTCTGTAACCGTGCATACAGTTCCTCCACCAGGAAGATTTGGAATGCTGGCAGTTAACCTTGTGGCAACAAGAAGCAGCCCAAAGCTTCCCAGGGCGGTATAACCCAATATCGCCTTGGCAAAAGTTGTACTCTTGCACATCCATCGTGATCCATTTGTTATGTAATCTAATGCTTCATTTTCAGATCCAAAAACATCATAGCCCCAGTTCCCATGGTAGCGAAGTGCACCAGTAGTTGGATCAACATATATCACTTGAGTGTCAGTCCTAGAATACAAGCTGGTTACAATATATACTTCACCAGTATCCAAAGTTACAACAATAACAGATGTCTGTCTTGAACCACCAACTGTAAAACAAAATAGTACAAAAATAAAATAAATAAATAAATAATCAACAGGTTTGTACAATATACCCAAAAGCCCCATCAACCCACCTAACAAACTCAAATTCGAAACTAAGGGCCACATAATTAGGAATCAAACTCAAAACCTTGTGGGAACACATTGCAAGACCGAATCAATCAACTACTCAACTAAGCCCTCAGGGTTCAAAATGAGGTAAACATAAACATCCTATTCATTGTCTACTAACTTGAACAATGCAGAAAGATTATTGCAGAATCCCTATTATCATTTTCCTTAAACTATTATTGACCGTTAGAAAAGACTGTCTAAATGAGAATTAAATCGAAATGAAAACAAATAATAGTCAATGCCAACATTCAGGCCAAATCAGAATGAGCAAGGAATTGAGTATGGTAGAGTCTCTCTCTCTCTCTTTTTGGGTCCTCTTTCTTTTCTAAATTAAACTGAAATATTAGAGAAAAAATATGCAATAAAGATTTAAGAGAAAATTGAAACGATAAAGTTTCACCACAACTCACCAGGTGATTCCATGAGCTCGCGAAAGCTTGAATTGATACAAAACGACGAATTTCACGATCCAGTTACCTGGTCAAACACAAATAAGATTATGAACATTGAGAATCTATGGATTCGTAGCAGAGTTTGACTTTCGAGATCTAAAGTCGAAAGCAAAAAAATTTTAAATCCAAGAGCATTACTTAATTTCTCTTACGACTGCGATAAAATTGATTCAATCGCTGTAACTGAAAGGAGACACGAGAAAACGAGAGGGATAGAGAAGAGATTCAAGATTTGCCGAATTAATCGTCAAGAGAACTGACCTGACCGGAGACTTGTAACAGGAGGGAACGAAATGCGGGAAATTCAAGAGGGATGCGCTAAAACGCCGAAGAAAGACGACGATTGGAGTGAGATTTGTGATCGGATGCATGCGAGTATACAGAACAACGGTGATGTACCAATTAGTCGTCAAGTGAGAATCGACTTGATCGAAGGTTATATGAGAAGATGTCAATAAGTTACCAAACTTGGTACGTATTGTACTTTGATTAGTCTAAAATTCACTTGAAATTGTTTTAAGCTTAATTGTCTGGATGTGAAAAAAATTAAAAAAATTAAGCTTAGTTTAGTATACCTTTTTAAATATAATTTATTTAAGTAGGATTTTTATTATTAGAGTTTTTATAAAAAAAATTAAAAGGAGCTCATTAGATTAAATAAACACTTATGGTCATTAGATAAGTACACTAAAGTGACTATTAATAAATGCTTATTTAATTTTATATGCTCTTATTAAAATTTTTGTAGTTATTTGATTATTTTTAGCAAAATTTTTAAAGATTAAATAAGATATTTTGTCTCTACAACTTTTAAACATTAAATAAAAGGATCCCTTAAGTTACATGCATGTAACTTACAACTCTCTCACATGTATAGTGAATGGACTCACATCACTCACTATTCATGTGAGAGAGTTATAAGTTACATGCATGTAACTTAGCATTAGCCATAATAAAATATTAAACTTTACTTTAATATTTTAATATTTTTTTAAAAAATTTAAACATTTACTCACAAAAACTTACAATTTGAGTTTTTCCTAGTAGAGACAAAATAGTTTATTTAATTTTCAAAAACTCTACTAAAAAAAATTGAGAAGATCTCGTGAGATTAAATAAGAACTTATGAGATTAAATAAACATTTATAGTCATTAGATAAGTATACTAAAGTGATTATTAATAAATACTTATTTAATTTTATATGCTCTTATTAAAATTTTTGTAGTTATTTGATTGTTTTTAGCATAATTTTTAAAGATTAAATAAGATATTTTGTCTCTACAGCTAAAAGTTAAAGATTTAAACTTTCGAAAGTAAATGTTGAAAATTTTTTTCTTAAATATTAAAATATCTAAAATATATTTTACTTTTATAATTTTATTTAATTATTTTTATAATGTAATTTTAAATAATATATTTATTTAAATAATTTTATAATTTTTAATGAAAACTCTTATCGACAACCAAATAAATAAAATTTGTTTGATAAAAACTCTATTGAGGAAACTTTACTCAAATAATCACTGTTTGAAAAACTACATCAAATGAAGCCTTATTAAAATGAGGGTTCTAAATAAACTATCCAAACTCATTTTGTTTTCAGTAAATATGTGATTGGATTAAATTTTGTAAAAGTAATATAATCTCAAGTTTCGGCCCTTTATATATCTAGCAATCAAATGCACCGACTAAACATTCATCACTCTTGCCCAATGCCCCTTATTATTGCTTATACTTTTGGTGACCCCGGACATCAACGACCAGTTGAAGCAAGTTTAGAAAGTGATACTAATTGCTGATTATCAAATATCAATGGCGTGAAATTCATGTCGCTAATTTTATTAATTGTGTCAACCTTTTTTTTTTTTCTTTAAAGAATTGTGTTAGCTATTGGATTTGGAATTTCTAAAATTAACTTTTGATAGCATAATATTTGATTAATTATATTGTGCTCACTTATTGTTTATCCACTATAACTACATTATATTTTTCATATTTTAAAATTTGTTTAATTATATAATAACCAAAATTAGTTTGAGTGTTTCAATATATATACACATAATAAGAAAGTATTTTTAAAGATAAATTTTTCCGTACATACATTAAAATCTAAATGTTTTTACTTCACTCCTATAATGAAGAAAATTACTGATTGCTTTGACTAAGTAAAATTATAATTGTATCCCTATTTGCAAATGAGGAATGACAAAATAATAAATGCCCATAAACTCTATTTTTATTTTAATTAGATCATTGTTATTGTAGATAAGTCAATGTCTATGGCGGCATTTGAAATTATGGTGTAGTTTCCATATTCCATCTCGTGCCACAATTACATCAATTTTAGTTGTTGATTCCCCGGCGATAGCTTCCTTCCCTCAAGAATTTCTAAACATTTATAACCTTTGTTATTGATTTATAATGAATATATGAATGACATTTATAATTTGAATTAGGATTGAGGGTTGTGTTAAGTTCTTGTTGAAGCTTATCAATGGTTAATATTTATTTTTATTTTTTTATTGTTCTTGCTTAATATCATTAATTCAATGTTTCGTAAAAAAATCATTTCAACACTAAATTCTTATCAATTATATTTTTTGTTGAATTATTTCTTAAATGAGTTAACTATTCACGTTCTTGTGCCAAGTTAGCCCATCAAACTCTCACGTCGTATTCGGGGCTCGTGCACTAATTAATTTAGTCAAGAAATTAGAATTGACACCGTTATTTCTTTCACTTATTTTGACTGATATTTATATTTTGAAATTTGTCATGCCTATAAGTTGTTAAAAAAATTATGTTTTTGATGTATTTAAAAAAATTAAGAACTAAATTATGTCATGGATATTAATATTTGATGTATTTTTTAAAAAAAATTATTAATTAAATACACATGCACACTATCCAAAAAATTATGTTATGTTTACCTCCAAATTATTGAAAGAAAATCTTTCTCACAAGATTAGAGACTATCTTGAGACTTAAAAAATTCAAAATCCCCCTATTGTCTATTTTGAGACGCTATACAAATTGTAAGCAAGAAACAACATTAGTGATGAGACAGAATTATCCACAAGGAATAGGCATATGTTAAAAAATAATAGACAATATTTGAAACTTTTGTACTTATACGTAAATTTTAGGGATCTAAACGTAAATTTTGTTTTTAAAAATTAGAATAACTACAAACGTAGGCTTTTTCATGCATAAATATCTTTTAACTTATTGAAAAATGTGATTGCACTCGTCCGTACATATAATTCATTGTTTTGCGGCAGCGCTTATGTTACATTTAAGGCAAGTAACAGACCGATAAAATGGATCGTTCGATTCGTCAATTTTCAGATCGAACGACTGTTAAGGAATTTAACACAAAATAAGGTTCCGGTAGAGGTGGTAAATAATTATTATAACAAAGGATGGGCAACTTGTCAAAACGGTTCTGGGAATAAGGCAGTTAAGGGGTTATTCGGTAATGAAATTCATAAGAGGGAAAAGAAGAGTTATGCAAGGGTAGTCTGTGTATGCGTAAAATTCAAGAGGGTATGCAGTACAATAATTAGGTTTTCAAAAGAGGGGAAAATAAGAGTACCACCAAATGAAATTGTGAATATACTTGTTCAATTTTGCAGATTCACAAATCGGCGAAACCAAAAGAATTGCTGCACCCCAAAACCGAACGTAGAGGCGCCTGAAAGTCACTAAAAATGCTAAAATTTGAAACCTCATCTTGTGAAATTGTCTTCACCAATTAATTTCCTACACATCATTAACTGTTATGGGTGATTCGTTTTTATTTTAACACCTTTATTTGGAAAAGTAGCAGAATCGATCCTGTCAAAAGCCAGAGTGAAGAGCGTGCTTAGTAATGGGAATATGAATTATGAAAGGATTAAATTGATCTGTTTCTTTCTGTGAAAAGGGGAAAAAGAGTTGTAGATGGAAAGAAATGACAGGGCAGAGAGAAGTAGGTTTCTGTGAAAATTGCGTCAATGTATTAATAGGTGAACCGGATTTAAACCAGATCATTCATCGTGAAGAGAAGAAAGCGGAGGCTGAAAACAGTGCAGACAATAACAAAAAGGAGACAATTAATTACAGTTTTAGTTCGTACTTGTAAGTATTATTCTGGTATTTGCTCCAAACAATATATTGGAGGTTATTGTTAATTGATATGATGCCAGTGCTTGCATTTGTACTTAAGTGATAGGTTAATGGATATATGAGAACAGGTATCAGATTATAAATTTGTATTGTAATTGGGAAATTTAATTGATGGGTACAACTGATATTTGGAATCTAGTCATTTAAGGTTGAACAAAGTGCACGTGCCAAGATGTTCGAGAGGAAGTACCTTGCTCAGGGCAGGAGGTCGAACTAGAAGGATCATGGCCGTAGAAAGTAGGCATATTATATTATTTATAATTCTGTCAACTAAGCCGTTGCAATGGGAAAAAGAGTGATGAAACATTTGCAAATGCTTGTACGAGTTTATCTTAATTCAACATTATTGAATTTTGGTTTCTTATGCTGATATGTTATATGTTCAGCTAATTAGACTATTCATATATTGTGAATTCCAGTGAATAAGTCAAGGATGATAAAGTTACAGTAGTTCGACCATGTTTATAGCTTGATAAATCGGCAACACGATCAACATCATTTATGATACGTACATAACGACCATCCTTTAGACTTTCCTTATATTGGTCCGAAGCAATTGAAAGCCATAGAAATTAAGCTGAATATAGTGATAAATACATAAATTTATTAACGCAAAAAATTTAACATATATATTCCTTTTATGACAGCAGTCATCTACCCAAAATAAGAGATCATATTAAATCAACATATTTCAGTTGTTCCTTAAAGAGATATACCTATATAAAACTTGATAGGCGTGGTGACAATAGAGGATACAAATAAAATAACAATTAAACAAGTGTGAAAATATCATGGGTCTTCGCATGATACCCCAGCAAGACAGTCTGAGGTCCATCTACAAACTTCGAAGCATTATGCTTCATTTCAATCTTTCCTTGCTGTATGAATAACGACCACCTTATACCCGTCAAAGAATGTTCATCATCGCCTTACAACTTGGTATCCTTTCCAGCAACTGTCGCCATTTTATTGTTTATATTCACTTCAATAGTTCGCTCTCATGTGCACAGGATTGATTGAACCTGGAAATATAAAAAAACAAATGGAACAACTCATTCTTCTTATTTCAAAAAGCACTAGTAGCTTGATAAGATAACTTTCTTTTACCCGGTTCATTGTTTTTAGTTCCAGCAGATTACTTTCTTCTCAAGCGTCACAAATCCATTTGTCTAGCTTAAATTTTAAATGCCATTCCTGCAGATTCTTTTGTGTGTTTTCCATTTATAGCAGTCTTTTCCATTTATAAAACCTGAGGACAATTGTGCAAGTATGTTAAACATAAGGACAAAATTAAAAACACATACTCCTTCGTCCATGAATTGTAACATAATCATGCTATATGATGACAGTACCCGTTATATATAATCCTAACTATATGCTCATGCCATAAAAACAGAACGTTCTGTTAAGTCATTCTCTAAAGACTTTGAAACTTAAAGCACCTGCTCAACTATTCATTCCACTTATAATATTCTCACTTCATCGATAACAAATCATACGATGTTAATAATGAAATTACATGAAAATAGTTGAACTCTAAAACATGAATTTGTAAACCGATTAACATGTTTAAAATTAGCCAACTAGTATTTGCTTATGCCATTCAGACATTTCATTAAACACTTGATGCATGTGGCCTATTTAAGAATTTGAAGCAAGATATAACTATGAGGATACTAATCGATAAACCAATCAATGATATTACAAACATTTCATCACTCCCAAAAAAAAAAATTATAAGTTGAATAACGAAAAAAATTGTGAAATTTACGAAACCCTCCCTCACCTCTGAAACTGCAGCTCCCCGTCATTTCTCTATGTAGTAGTAACAGACAACTCTGAAAGAATTTCTTTATTTTTTTTCCCTTTTTCTCAGCCTTGGTTCAATAATTTTCATAATAAAAATGTATGAATAGTGGCATATGACGTTTCAGAGAGGAGATGTTGCTTCCTTCAAAAAAATGGTTAATGAGATTTTGGCTTATGAACTTTTAAAACCCACTTAAAAATTTTTCAATTTCAATTTTTCTTTTTCTTTTCAAAATTTTCATTAATACGTGCCTAATCATCAACCGGCTATTATGAGGAATGCATAGGATTGGGTTTACCGTTGACACATCTTGCAACTGATTACCAACCGGTTTCAACATTTTGTTCTACTGCGCCTTATCGCCACGTGCTGCTCTTACGTGAGTCAAATGGTCACGTCACAACTGTTACTTACACCAAATGTAACGTAAGCTTACCCTTGTTTTGCATATTTTAATATGTACAATAAGTTGTTTTGCACTTTCATTGTCGATACACTCCATTATGTATTCTAAATCAATTTTATAAACAATCAAAGACCTCATAGAATCACGTTGAGGTTTGTTGCTCAATGTAGGTGTAGAAATCAAATTCAACCTAATCTAATTTAGACGAGTTGAATGAATTATTGTGGATTAATTGGGTCAATTTTTTCAAATTCGTTAATAATTGAGTTGGGTTGGATTAATTAATATGTAAATAATAATAATTATAACAATAATAACAACAACAACAACAACAATAATATGTTCATCCTTAACTGCTAAACCCTAAATGCTAACCTAATTTTTAACCTTTTTTTATTATTTTATAAAAGAGGTTATTTAAACGTAGCATTTATGATTTCATTGTACTATCTATTGCTTTAGACTCCAATATCAAAATTAAAATCACACTATTAATTCTCAACAAAAATATGGTATTTCATTCATTCATTATTTCTTAGATATTTTATTTCTAACTTATAATATTTATTTAATATGCATGTTTTGGATATGGGACATTAGAACTAACTATTAGAAATTCTTTTTATTTTCAAGTAACAGATAGTTTTTATGCCTTTTTTATTTATTTAATTTTTAATTTTGATTTTTAACCTGATCAACCCAACCCAATAACTTTATTAATCGGATTGGTTTGGGTAAAACATGTTTATTTAGTGAGTGGACCTTTTAACACTAATAAAAATACTTATGAAACCTCATTTATTTGCATTTATAATTTTATCCTGAATGAGATTAATGAGTGAAATTAAAACAAAATATCATTTCAAACCGTTTAACTTTAATGCCTACAAAAAAATCAAGAACACTTCTTCTTCTTCTCCATTTTTCCTTTTTTCAAGAGACCGGAAGTCTTCTAAAATACACTTTCAATCACTAATCAATATCAAAACTAACTAAATATTAAATAATTGTGATTAAAAATACAAAATAATTGAATAAATCACAACTCAAAAAAAAAAAAGATAGTTAGAAGTATGAAAAAGTGTGGATCAGTAGAGAGAGAAAAGTACAGAGACATATGTCGAGAAATAAAAGAAGACTATGTTCCATGTCGAGAAAGAAAAGAATTTTGGATTATGAAAGAATATGGGCTGAGAGAATCCTGGACTCAAATTTCATTAGCCAATTCAGTTCAGGCATTGCAGCCATTATGTTCAATGAAGGACAGTGATTTTATTTTGTCTGTTTTAGATGAGAAATTTGTTCTTATTGATCCAAAGGATGGAAAAAAGTATGAAGATTTTATGATTGATGGCTTTCAAGAAAATGTTAGAAAGTATCATGTGGAAGTATATGCTGAGAGCTTGATCTCACCCAATAGCATAACAAACTTCCTAATACTGAAGCCTGAAAATGCAGTTTTGATGATTTTTTAGCTGGCGTAAATGAGTCCTTCAGTTCTTCCATGATTAAAGGAGAAAATGCTGTGAAAAGCTCACTTGACACAATTACTTCATCACTAACATCTATAAAGAAAAGTACTTTTAATAAACTTCCTAATAAGTGAAGGTCTGAATAATAATTAACTCTTTTATTCTTTTTCCTTTTTCAATTGCTACTATATATAAACTTGTCGCGAATTAACTCAAAGATTTCTTGTGTTGTTTTTCGGGGCATTGAATTTTGAATTTAGTGTACGAGCAGGGGAAGACAGAATTGAGGAGGAGGAGAAAGTTGCGTAATTAGCTATTATGGGATTTCACGAGCCATATTAGTGTTATTTAATTATGGGTTATTTGAGCAAGAATTTATGTTCAAAACTGTAAGCAAAAATAGAAGCAAAAACAGAGAAGCTAGCATAACAGAGCAGCCATTATATATGAACAACTGTGCCATAATGTTAGCTTCAGTAAGGTACGAATAAGTCTTCTTTGCTCTTTCTAATTGAGAACGCTTAATTGCTGCTTTTGATTTTAGAGGAACAACTGA
This sequence comes from Citrus sinensis, assembly GCF_022201045.2. Lineage (NCBI taxonomy): Eukaryota > Viridiplantae > Streptophyta > Magnoliopsida > Sapindales > Rutaceae > Citrus > Citrus sinensis. The sequence goes on along the minus strand of NC_068558.1, from coordinate 34,608,733 downwards.
AGTTCAAAACTTCACCCCTTCCAAAATCCAAATAGTATATGAAACTAGTTTGCTTGCAAATTTGGAGTGTTTCTCTTTTGTATATCAGTAATGAATGCTTCTTTGTTCTCTAATCTCTGGCCTTTTGAAGCATAATTATTTCTCGTTATCCTCTGAATTTGACAATATTTTTTCTTAATGCAATTTGTATATCCAAAACAATAAAAATAGTCATTAAAAATTTCAATCGGGAACTCTTAGGATTATTCTTAATCAATACATTATAAGCCATTAGAGTTCAAACTTTATATACGGTTGAAATTTGAGAACAAATAACCAAAGAAAATTCCACCAACAGATCAAACTAACAAACTGACCAAAACGACACTGTTTGAAGGAAAAACCCACAAGCTTTTATTGCTCAAAATGATTACGCACTGATCACACATTACAGAAATGATTATAAGCTTTTTATCAAAGCAAGAATTACAGAATTTGATGAGGAAACGAAAGAGAAATCACACGCACACCAGAGGCTATGCAAAAGCCCCTTTTATGCTGAGGTTTCTAGAAAATTTCCAGAAACAATAGTAACGACCATAACAGATTTCGCATATCGACCCATAAACTAAATGCAATCTGCACTATGGCCTAATAACTCTCTTTCGATTACACTTAAGTCCCTTATATCCACAGCTCAATTCTTCACACATACAAAATTTTTCACCATCAACCCTATGCCTGATGAAATCACAAATGATCATCATCATAAGTATTCGGCTGAAGTTATGAGAGACTGTCCCTGTATGTTCGGACGAGGAGTATGAAAAAACTTGTTTTCTTTTCTTGAATAAAATATTATACACTGAGCGTTATTTATAGATGCAGAAGTTACATTTTTTCAAAGATTACATATGCGAATACGAAAGGAAATGTGTTGATTCGTTCGACGCGGGTCGTGTCTTTGACAAGTGCATATCATCCCTTTGACAAGTGCAGATTCTGCCTTTGAAAACTTCCTTCAATGCCGTTTTATTTGACATTCTCATCAGAGTATTCCAAAATGAATTTTGGTTTACGAAAGAACATGGCGTGAAAGAATCTTGGATAAGGATTTCCATAGCGAACTCATTTAAAGAATTACGACCATTATGTCTCTTCAAAGACACTGATTCGGTTTTGCCGGTTTTAAATTCTAAAGGAATACGGCACTTTTTGATCAAAGAGATGGTTATTGTAAAGAACTTATGGTTTTTATTGACTTTAAAGAAAATTTACAGGAATACAAAGTACAAGTGTTTGTGGAAAGCCTTTTCTCACCCTAGCCATACCGAAAAGTATTTCCTTACTGATGAAGGTATGAATAATTCTTCTTTGTCTCCGTGGTCAAATTTTATAAAAGAAAAATTGTGCTGCTGGAAAAGGTGATTAAATTGATTCTTTTCATGATAGAATTCTTTGGTATAAAAAAAAAAAAAAAAGGTAGCAAAGGGAAAATGAACATTATTTCTTTTCAAAATCTAATCTGATCACCAGTTTTCTAAACAGTTTCTTATGGCTAGTATAATTAGGAGTCTAGAAACTGCAGTTAATTAGTTATGACGACTGGAAATGGAACATATCGATTGTATATCATTCTGTTCCAAAACCTTGTTCCAATTGTTCTTTTTTAGTCTTCAATTAGGATTAACTGTGCAAGATTCGTGTGGCAAAAACAGTTATAAATTGAGAGAATTAATGTTATGTTGCATAATCATGTATTTACTTCGTCTGTTTAGTTTGAGCTTAATTTTAAGTTCTCAAGCCTCTTTTCATAGTTGAATTTGGACTGAAAATATATTATGCGTATAACGCATAACCCATGAAATTAATGTTGCTTTATACCTCAATGTCTTCTATACATGCCGCAGTTCTAATTTCCCCAAAAAAGGGAAAGTAGCATTGGAAAAAATTTCTCTAAAAAAAAAAGCATTGAATAAATTTAACTCAAGAATTTGGTAAGATTGGAATTGTTATCTTGGTTGAATTTATAGGAGTCCATGGGGATAATTGATCGGTCTGCAATTTCTTCATCATGTTCCTTCACATTACTTTGATTTCTTGTCATATAAGAAATTATTTTCTCTGCGTTTGTTTTTCATTTTATCGAAGGAATTATTCATCACGCGTCCTCGTCCATGTTCTGCCACGATAGTCGAATCCCTTTTGCCTCATTTGATTGTGCATAAGGGTGGGCATGGGTTGGTTTGGGTTGGATTTTAAGTCAACCCAAACCAAACCATAAAAATTTGAATCCAACCCAAATATTTTTAACCCAACCCAAACCAAACCATTTGGGTTTGGTTTGGGTTTGGTTTGAATTTTATTATCAAAATAATTTTTATTTTAATAAAATTTAATTATATCAAAATTATAATAATTATTAATTGTTATTAATTATTAAATTGATATTAAAATAAATGAAATAAATGATATTAAAAATTAACAATAATAAGTGAAATAAATGCTGAGTAAAATTTGTGGAGGGCAGCTCCTTAAAAATGCCACCTATTAATGTTAAATCATTCAAATGAGGACACCCAGCCGTGTGATACTTTTGATACTTTTGGGACCATCTTCATCTTTCCTCAAGCAAATGGCACTCACTGGCATCTTCATCCTTAAATAAGATAAATAAATAAATAAATAATTTATAATGTTGAATAGTTATAAAGATGAGTAAATTTAAAAGGCAATGACTTTAGATTGATGTTATTCTTACAATTTTGGTATGAATCATGTTGAATAGTTATAAAGATGAGTAAATTTAAAAAAGGAACATGATTCATACCAAAATTGTAAGAATAACATCAATCTAAAGTCATTGCCTCCGTTGTTGCACTTGATCCAAACTCTACATTAAATAAAAATAAATTAATAAAAAAAGACTAGTGATAAACAAATATATAATTTTTTTCACTTGTTATGATAAACAGTAGTTACCTGACATCATGGCTTCATAAAACTCAAGCTCCTCCATCGTTGGTTCATCTTGTAATGGGACAAAAGTGTGAAGTAACCAATTTTGTGAGCATATCAAAGCTTCCACCATCTTTGGACTTAAAGAACTACGAAATGAATCAATGATGCGTCCTCCAGTACTAAATGCAGATTCTGAAGCTACTGTAGATATTGGAATTGCAAACACATCCTTAGCAATATGTGAAAGAACTCGATATTTTATGTTATTTGTCATGTAGCAGGGGAGGCTAGCTATCTGTGGCTAATCCAATGTTCATCTCTCTTCTACTGAATAATTTATTACTGTAAAACGATAGGAGCCCAGCTCTTATTGCTATTGCTAGCTAATATTGGATGGAATAAGTGTCAGGATGAAGCTAAAACAAGAGTCAAAATTTCACTATTATCTAAAAATAAGAGCCACCACAACAATAATAAAAGCAAAAAAAAATTGAAGCAGAGCCTCACCTTAAATCATTAGGACGATAGCAATCGAAGTGGGGACTTTAGGAGTCGATGACAATGAGAGATCCACCACGTCACTTTTGTCGTTAGGGATTGTAGAAGATGGAGAGAGATTCAGCGGTTTGTTTATTTTGTTTTCAGCGGTTTGTTTAGTTTTGGAAATTTTTTCTTAACCCATGGGTTAACCACACCCAAACCATTATAAAATGGTTTCATACATAAAAACCCAAATTCAACCCATTTTTTTAATTTACCCAACCCAAACCATTTTATTTGGTTTGAGTTTGGGTAAACCCATGAGTTGTGGGTTTATGCCCACCCCTAATTGTGCATATGCTGCCACACCATGTTACAAAAATTAGGAATGACATATAAAATAGAAATGTAATGGCTTTTTCGTTTATGTGCTTGCCTTTTCTTTTAGAGACCCACAAGTCTCTGGTCGGTATGCGTTTCTAGTCATGCTCGTTTCTGATCAGTACTTGTTTCTGGTTGGTACTAGTTCCTGGTCGATTGTTACGTGCTCCACATAGAAGACATCACCAGGAGTCTACTCATACCATTCGGCCGAGGAGATTCGCCCCCGGGTAGGAAATGGGGACATGCCCGACTGGTGCTTTTTTATCACTCAACATGTTGTAAAGAAATCTATAAGTGTTTAATTTTCAATTGTCCTTAATTATAATTTGATTTAAAGTGGGGTTTTGTAAGAATAATGGAGGGGTGCCAATAGCTCCACTCCTTAATTACCCCGCTCCGTACTTTGAACTTTAATGTGACAATCATTTTTTGACCTCAGTCACGAGACATGCACGTGGGACTTAAGTAATGAAACTGAAAACTAACTACAGCTAAAACATTTTAGTGTATTGGTTCGTGTTTTTTCTTTGTTTTAACCTATGGGTGTATGTTTGTACTATTTTATTTTATTTTATTTTTATCTTTTAGCAGTGTTTTAATATAATTTTTATGTAGATGCCCACACTAATCACAATTCTTCAACTATTAATTAAATATTTCAGGGCAACTTCTAGTTGATATTTTGAAATATGGTTATCTAATTGTTCGATAAATGACTCAGTAATTTTTATGGTTTATTGAAAGATAGTCACTGAAAACCTCAGGAAAAAAAGAAATCGAAAAGTCTTAATTAATGGGTAGAAAGTAGACTGATAAAATGAAAGATAGACAAATTTTATTTAAATAATATTAAAAAAGGATAAGATTTTATATAAGTTAAATTAATCTCAGCTGAAAAGAAAAATGTACAATATTCTAAATCGAAAAAAGTTCCTAGAAATTTCACAAAACGCAAACAAAGGAGTCAGCTACGGGAAATTCAGAGGAAAGTTTGGTGAGAAAAGTGCTTTGAGCACTTTGGAAATTGGAAAGCATATACATCTATGTTCATGTGTAATTATTAATTTAATCAATTTTATGTAATGAACTATATTATAACTAATTTATATCCCCGATATTAATATTTAAATTGATATCCAAGCATTTCATTTAATTTTTATTTATTTTCTAATTAGTTGAATGGTTAAGTTAAAACTAAATATTCAATCTCTTCCACCAAACACAAAATAACACAAGTTATTTGGTAACCATACTAAATTCTAGGATTGATTATTGTAGGTCTCATCTTGGACCCGCCATATAATGCCCGTCAGGAAATAAAGTTGAAATAAAGTAATTAATTAAATTAGCAGCGAAATGTATCGAAAACATCGACACGCCTGATTTTATTTTCTTATTTATATTCAAATTGTAAAACTTAATAATCCAACCACAGTTCTTATAAAACAGCTCCTTGTTTTGGAATTAGTGAAGAATTCGTGTCAAGCTCATAATATTAGAATTTCTCTTGATGGTTTTTTCAACTTATTAATTAAACAGAATTATATATACTACTCTAGATGGTCCGCCCATTTATTAAAATCATAGCTGTATTCGAGAAAATGATTCCTTAGTTTATTTTATGGTTTATTGAAAGTTAATCCATGGAGATTCAAGAAATGAAACCGGAAAGTCGTGGGAAAATTAATGGGTAGAAAGAAGATTGATAAAAAGAAAGCTTCAACCACATAATAAATTATTCTTAAACAGTGATTTTCATCGGTATTTGCTTGGGCATTTTGAAAGTTATTTATGTGCTCGCCTTTTCTTTTAGGGACCCACGCGTTTCCGCACGCGTTTCTCTGTTCTCTTGTTCTAGTTAGCTTCATGCGTGTGGTTGACTAGACTTTTGGCTTACCGTCCGTGGGCAAGTTTTTCTATGTGATATTACTCTGAAATCTCAATTTCTTTTTAAAGAATAATGATATTGAAATTTTAAGTTTTAGTTTGATTATAATATCTACCAAAATAAGGTCTCATAACTAATCAAAACTTATGAATTTAAAGGCAGAGGTAAGATTTAGGTAAATACTTACACAAATCTCAATAAAAATTAAACAGTGAGGTAATGACATTGAAAGTTCCATAATGTTTACCTTCAATAAGTTACCAATAAGTCTTCTTTGCTCTTTCTAGTTTAATTGCTGCCTTTTGATTTTAGAGGAAACTGTTGAAGTTCAAAACCTCACCCATTCCAAAATCGAAATGGTATATGAAACTATTTTTGCTTGAAATTTTGGAGTGTTTCTCTTTTGTATATCAATAACTAATTCTTGTTTGTTCTCTAATCTTTGACCTATTGAAACATAGCTATTTTCCATTATCCTCTGAATTTGCCAAATTTTTATCCTAGTGCAATTTGTTTATCCAAAACAATAAAAATACTTATGAAAGCTTCAATTGGGAACACTTAATCAATGCATTATAAGATATTAGAGTTTAAATTTTAGGATTATTCTGTGTTTAATTTTCGCTTTATCGAAGGAATTATTCATTATGCATTCTTGTTCATGTTTTCCCACTGTAATCGAAACCCTTTTGCCTCACTTGACGATGCACACACCGTGTTACAAAAGTTAATGACGTGTGAAAGGGAAATGAAATGGCTTTTGTCATTATGTGCTTGACATATTGTGTAAAAACGTATTCGGTCTTAAGTTTGCTGGCCACCAAGCGATTTTGCTTTTCCTTTCAAGGACCCATACACATTGATCACTTTTTTTTTTTGGTTCTCTTGTTCTAGCTAGCTCCAGCAAAGAAAGACAGCAAAGAAATTCTCTTTCTTTGCTTTTCCTTCCTTTATTGGTTGGATCAAATTTTCTTTCCTTCCTGGTCTGCCCCATTATCATGATTATGTTTCTTGACTTGACAAATCATGCATACGAAAGCTCCAGGACACCAAATTTCTAAAATTTCCTTCATGGCTGCTTCCTCTTCTTCTTCTGACAATTATGAAGTTTTCCTCAATTTTAGAGGGGAGGACACTCGTAAGAGCTTTACTTGCCATCTCTATGATAATTTGTATGAAAGAAAGAACATGAAAACATTTATTGATGATGAAGAGCTTAGGCGAGGAGATGAGATTTCACCTGCCCTTTTGAACGCAATCCAAGGTTCAAAAATTTCGGTGGTCATTTTCTCAAAGGACTACGCTTCTTCAAAATGGTGCCTGAATGAACTTGTCAAGATTCTTGAATGCAAGAACACAAACGGCCAAATTATTATTCCAGTCTTCTATGGAGTAAGCCCGTCCGATGTGCGGCATCAAACCGGAATTTTTGGGCACGGTTTTGATAAGCTCGAACAACAGTTCAAAGAGAAGCCAGAAATGGTTCAGAAGTGGAGGGATGCACTGACAGAAACATCCCATCTAGCCGGCCACGAATCCACGAAATTCAGGTAACTCTCTTTCCTAATTCATCTTATCTCTGTTTCTGTCTTGGCCCGATTTGACTCAATGTTTTTGCATCTTTGCACCTTCATATTAGGCATGATGCGCAACTTGTAAACAAAATTGTCGAAGATGTTTTGAAGAAGTTGGAAAAAATAACAGTCTCAACGGACTCATCCAATGGCCTTGTTGGATTAAATTCACGAATTGAGCAGATTAAACCATTTCTCTGCATGGATTTGTGGGATACTGTCCAAATTGTTGGAATTTGGGGCATGGGTGGTATAGGCAAAACCACCCTTGCTGAAGCTATTTTCGATCAATTCTCTGGTGAGTTTGATGGTAAATACTTTGCAAAAAATGTTAGGAGAAAATCAGAAACAGAGGGTGGCCTAGAAGACCTACAAAAGGAAATGCTTTCGACAATATTAAGTGAAAAACTTGAAGTAGCTGGTCCCAATATTCCAGTATTTACTAAAGGGAGGGTCCAACGCATGAAGGTGTTAATTGTACTTGATGATGTGAATAAAGTTGGACAATTAGAGGGTTTGATTGGAGGGCTTCATCAATATGGTCCAGGAAGTAGAATTGTTGTAACCACTAGGGATAAACGAGTCCTCGAAGAATTTGGAGTGGAGGAGAAAATATATAGGGTTAAAGGATTGGAATTTGAAGAGGCTTTCGAGCTATTTTGTAAATTCGCTTTTAAAGAAAAGCATTGTCGTAAAGATTTCAAACGTGACTCATGGAAGGTTGTAAAGTATGCTGATGGCAATCCATTAGTTCTTAAAGTGTTGGGTTCCTCCCTCAAGAGTAAAAGCCATTGGGAAAATGTTCTGGACAACTTAAATCGGAACTCGAAAATTCATGATATTTATGATAAATTAAAGATTAGTTTTGATGAATTAACGCCTGGGGAGAAGAGTATATTTCTAGATATTGCGTGTTTCTTTGAGGGAGAGAATAAAGATTTTGTGGCAAGGATTCTTGATGATTCTGAGTCTGATGGACTGGATGTCCTTATTGATAAGTCACTCATATCAATATCAGGCGATTTCTTGCAGATGCATGATATATTGCAAGAAATGGGGCGACAGATTGTTCGCCAAGAATCTGAGAAAGAGCCAGGCAAACGCAGCAGGTTGTGGGATCCTAAGGAAATCCGCCGCGTACTAAAGCATAATAAGGTAAGAATCCTCCATTTTATATATATATATATCTTTTATTTGTTTGGAGTTATGCACTCATATTTTTCCAACCATACCAGCACACCCATGTTTTTTTAATAAATTTTATTATTACCAGAACATCCTTCAGTAAAAGCATTTTTATGAACAAAACAACCAAAATCATAAAAACCATAATTAGGTAAAATTAATAACTGAGGGTGTCAAGAGAACAAGTCTTCAAATTTTAAATTTTTCAAGAAAAATCCCGATTTTATCAATTTTGGAATGTTGAATAAGAGTGTGAAGAGTATAATTTTATTTTTCTTCAAATTTAGTGAAGAGTGTCAGAACAAAGTGATTGCCATGAGGATTGGCCCACCTAATTCTATTTCAATATAATTATATTTTTTTCAAAAAAGTAAGTGTGGTTTAGAGTATAATTTTTTTTAAGCAACAGTCACTAATAAAATGGACTGATTGGCCCGCCTAGTTCTGCCTCCAATCACTCCTTTTAGCTTAAATGTGCCTGAAGGAGGCTGTAAGATGGTTAAATCCTTTCGACAAGGATCGTATCTCAATTTAACTTGGAAACAATTACAGCTAGTGGAAAAAAAAAATTACTTTCATTTTTTTCCCTAATTTTAAACTAACATTGTGGATTCTATGGACTAAAAAAAAGATCAAAATCTTATACCAATCAAATAGGCCCCGTCTTCTCAACTTCTAGATATTAAGATAACATGTTTGTAAATTAGAGAAATTTTGAATTTTTTTTCGGTTAGTTTAATTTTGCAATGGTCCCCAAAATTTTCTTTTCTCGCATATAGAGATTTAATGTATTAAAAAAATAAAATCAAAGATTGCAGATTTTTTTTTTTGTTTAAGGACCTCTTAATTAATAAAGTTTACGAGTGGTTCTTTTTTGTTTTAGGCTTACTCATTGTTTGTTTGTTTGTTTTTTTCAGAAGGGGACCGATGCAATTGAAGTCATATTTCTGGATTTGTCCAAAATAAAAGGCATCAATTTAGACCCCGGAGCCTTCACAACTATGTCTAATCTGAGATTGCTCAAATTTTATGTACCTAAGTTTGATGAGATTGAAAAGCTTCTAAGTATGAGCATTGAAGAACAACTTTCATACTCTAAAGTGCAGCTTCCAAATGGCCTAGATTATCTTCCTAAAAAATTGAGATATCTTCATTGGGACACATATCCATTAAGGACACTGCCATCAAATTTCAAGCCAAAGAACCTTGTTGAACTGAATTTGCGTTTTAGTAAAGTTGAGCAACTTTGGGAAGGAGAAAAGGCTTGTGTTCCCTCGTCTATCCAGAATTTCAAGTATCTCAGTGCGTTGTCTTTTAAGGGCTGCAAAAGTCTTAGGTCTTTTCCAAGCAATCTTCATTTTGTTTGTCCAGTAACTATTAATTTCTCCTATTGTGTTAATCTCATAGAGTTTCCACAGATTTCTGGGAAAATTACACGGCTATACTTAGACCAGTCTGCAATAGAAGAAGTTCCATCATCAATAGAGTGTCTAACTGATCTTAAAGTGTTGTATTTGAGGTATTGCAAACGGCTGAAGAGGATTTCAACTAGGTTTTGTAAATTGAGATCTTTGGTTGATCTTCGTCTTAGTGCCTGCTTGAACCTTGAGCGCTTCCCAGAAATCTTGGAGAAAATGGAACATTTAAAACGCATCAATTTAGACGGGTCGGCAATTACAGAGCTGCCATCGTCATTTGAAAATCTACCGGGGCTTGTAATATTGTCCGTAAGTGATTGCTCTAAACTTGATAAGTTGCCGGATAACATTGGCAATTTAGAATCTTTGCGTCACATCTCAGCAGCTGGATCAGCTATTAGTCAACTGCCATCCTCTGTTGCAGATTCAAACGTACTTGAAATTCTTGAGTTCTCTCGCTGCAAAGGTTTGGTATCATTGCCTCGATCATTATTATTAGGTTTATCTTCTTTGGGACGTCTAAATATAAGTTACTGTGCTGTAATGGAAATTCCACAAGAGATTGCCTGTCTATCCTCACTGACAGGCTTGGATCTAAGTGGAAATAACTTTGAGTGTTTACCTGCAAGTATCAGGCAACTGTCGCGGCTGTGGTCTCTTGACTTGGAGGGTTGTAAGATGCTTCAGTCATTACCAGAACTTCCATTGTGCCTAGAATCTCTTGACTTGACGGATTGTAAGATGCTTCGGTCATTACCAGAACTTCCATTGTGTCTACAGTCACTAAATGCAAGGAACTGCAAGCGGCTTGAATCTTTGCCAGAGATTCCGTCATGTCTACAAGAACTAGATGCATCCGTACTCGAAAAGCTATCCAAACCCTCTCCTGACCTTCGTCAATGGGGAGGGGGATGGCTGGAGTCGCAAGCAATTTATTTTGGGTTTACTAACTGCTTGAAACTGAATGGAAAAGCAAACAACAAGATTTTGGCAGATTCACTACTAAGACTTCGGCATATGGCAATTGCATCACTGAGACTGGGCTATGAAATGGCAATCAACGAGGTATCAAATTCGCTCTCTTGTTTACTCTGTCCCTCTTTGTTATATCTGAATCATGGTTTCATTTTACAATTTTCTTTTTTAAATGTCATTTCACAGAAACGTTCTAAACTCAGGGGATCCCATATTGTTTTACCTGGGAGCGAAATTCCTGACTGGTTCAGCTTTCAAAGTTCAGGATCTTCAATATGTATTCAACTGCCACTGCACTCTTTTTGCAGAAACTTAATCGGGTTTGCTTTTTGTGCTGTTCTTGATTTTAATAAAGTTGATTCTCCTTGTTTGTGCAATAGCCACGTCGACTTTCAATCCGACTTGGAAATAAAGACTCTCTCTGAAACCAAACATGTTGATCTAGGTTTCAGTGTGCGCACTGGCTACATTGATTCAGATCATGTCATACTTGATTTTAAACCTTGCTTGAATGTTGGCTTTCCTGATGGTTACCATCGTTCAACTGTCTCACTTAAGTTCTTCAATAAGTGTTACCAAAACCAAAAGGGTCACAAGATAAAACGTTACGGAGTATGTCCAGTATATGCAAATCCCTGCGAGATCAAAGCCAACAATTTTACTATCAATTTTGCTACCGAAGTTTGGAAATTGGATGATTTGCCAAGCACGAGTGGAAGTTCGGATGTAGAGGAATTGGAACCGAGTCCCAAGAGAATTTGCAGAGCCGATCAAATCAACACTTCTTAACAAATGAGTCACCCGTTTTCACGTATTCTTTTTCCTTAGGTATGTCGAAAATGCTCTAATTCTAGATTGTGATTTGTTTAAGATGATGTTTTTATCTATGTATTCCATTTTGCTTTTGAAAATACCTTATTTTATTTAACTTAGCTCCAGAACTAATAAGTCAAAGCATCAGTTAACAATTCATTGCAACCTGCTAATAAGTCAAAGCATCAGTTAATCCTCTGTTGTTTTCATTATTAACATTAGACAAAACAAGAGGTCGGTGTCTATAAGTGGAATTCAACTCTTCAATCTCTACTGCATGAAATTGTGGTAATTTGTGGAAGTGTTCTTTTATTATATGCTTCTGAAGATTACATGTTTTAACTTTTTTTTTTTTTGAAATTTTTGTAATTTTATTATGTCAGAGACATTATGTCTCGCTTTCTTCTTTGATTTTAATCATGCTGATGAAACTCGTAAGAATTCTTTTTTTATTTTTTCATTTTTTATATTCTGAGAAAATGAGCATTTTGAAAATACACTAAATTTAAAACATTTTCTTGGCCCGTACTCTTACTGCAGGAAGAGTAGCATTGGGAAGGCAAGCAATTCGGATTGTTTATATCTGTACATTGATGTTTTCGTGTGGGAATTTTGAATCCTTTGTAATGGTGTTGTGAACTTGTAATCCTCTCTTTTGCTTCTTAGACTACTAGTTGTTAATTGAATGTGCACTACAAGTTTGCTAATACTATTTTAATTTGATACGGAAAGGCGCTCAGGATATGAGAAATGTTGGATCCACAAATAAAATCAAACAGAAAAATTCTTCTTCTTATGCAAGTGTCTTTTTGGTTGACAATGTAATGGGAGATTCTTAATTACGAGGTGGACTATTGGCACCCCTCTGATCTCCTCATAAAATTTTTTTTTAGTTATATTCATTTTATTTCCGAAAATGCATTTTTTTTAGATACACTTTTTTAAATTTTCATTTGATTTGTTTTATTGTTAAAACTCATTATTGTGTTATTTTTTTAATTATTTTCAATTTTATTATTACTCTACAGACAAATTAGAAAGTTATATGGGTGATAATTTTTTTGTGTTAATCATTGGCTGAAATAACACATATTTTAAATTATAATTTCAAAGTAATTTTAAGTATAAAAATATTTAATCAATAAGAAATTAAAAGAGAATAATAGATTATTCTAAATTTGTATAATTTATTTTAGTTAGATAGGACGTAACATATAAATTTTTTTTTTAAAATGATTGATTATGAATTAAGTAACTTACTCTAAAAAATCTATAAGTGTTTAATTTTTAATTGTTCTTAATTGTAATTTTATTTAAAGTGGGGTTTTGTAAGAATAATGTAGGAGTGCCAATGGCTCCACTCTAAATATAAATTTAAGATAATTTAAGACTCGAGCTTTAGATCATTACATACATTTTCTTTATGGTAAAATGAGAAATAAGACCCCCTACGTATGTAAGTAGAAAACCACCTTCACTCGAAAAAGAAAACACTTCACGGGGAGAGTTCAACCTTCATATAGAAAGAAAAGGCTAATTTCTAGAAGTGTTACACGTCCGTCGGAACAATGGGTTTCTGAGCTTGGGGTGTCGGCAGAAGAGAGAGATTATTGAGAGAATAACAATTGATTTTTAAAATGCCAATGCTTACCAACTTGCAACCTTTTGAACTCGATTAATAAATCCTTCAGTTTTGAAAATTACCTTAGCCTTTAAGGTTCACGGAGCATTCGAGAGCCCAAGTTTACAAGCAGTGGAAAATCCAATGGCATAGAAAAGACATTGAATTCTTCTTTCTCAAAAGCACAGACATTGCAGCATCAATGAATTTTTATACCTTTACATTCTGCTTTTATACAACAAAAAATTTCAATAAACTTGTTGATGCCAAAATCCAACGAGTTGGTTAGTGGCTCAATCTCAAATCTCTACATCAGCATTAAATTTATTTGGTGGGAAGCTGCTGGTTGATCTCCAAGAATATTTTCCGACTATGAGCAGAATATTCATGAGCACATAATTTTCAAACTGATGATCAACAAGTACCTGGAATTACAGAGAATGGTCAGGGGTACCGAAAATTTGTTTGGCGTAAACCCTCTAACGCTCAAGCCAGTTATTGAGTTTACAGGAAAAACTCAATATGCCATTTCCTATTTTTATGAATAAATAATCTTAAGTAAAATTTAATCAAAAGAATAAAATAAAAATTAAGAAAGAAAGTTTCACCCCTTTTGACGTGATTTTCTCGGGATTTTTATAAACAACCCACACCCACGACCTTAAGAAACGGAGATAATCTACTTTGCACTGAGAAAAGTAACTACAAGACTATTAAAATCTCCTTTTTATCCTTGGGGAACTTTAATTTTACCACCATGCCTGCATGCTGCACTTTAATTTTACCCTAGGAAAGGACAAGCCCAGAAGGAAAAGCAGGGAGGGAGGTTAGAAGTCGTACAGTGGTACCCACAAGGTTTTGGCACACGGCCTGTTTGCTCATACTTCTACATTTTGTTTTTTTCTTAATAAAAACATTTCCCCAAAAGTTGACTTTTTTTTTCCCGACAGGGAGCAGGTAGCTTAGAAGGCTTATTGTCACGGGATGATTATTTTGTGCAGAAAACTCATGCGGCATTTAAATAACTTTGCTAAACGTTGCTAAGTAAGCATTGACCTTCTCGAACTAGAGAAGAGAGCAATTGAGCCAAATAAGAAAACTTAGGTTACACAAAAGAAAGCTTATAAGAAAGTTTACAAGTGTTGAGTTAATTGTGCTAAGCTTTTTGTGTACAAATACCTAATGTCATGCCATATTTATAGGGGAGGCTTGCCAAGCTCTAGAGATTCTAGAGAAATCTACCAACTATCTAGAATTTACATGTGCTAGAAATATATAGAGAATTCTAGAGTATTTACAAGCTCAAATGTGCTAGAGTTTACTAGAAGTTTCTGGAATTGGGCCAAGCTAGCACTCTTGGCCTTGTGTTGGCTCTCTAACCCGAAATTGTGGGCAATTGGGTTAGCATCTTGGGCGGTCCGTAACATTATAATGAGTTTTTTACTATTTATTACTTTACGTGTGTGACTGAGATTCGTGATCCACCATAGATAAGCTCCAACATAGCAGTATCCTTCTTTTATTGCTCATCATCTTTAGCAAACAGTCATTGACTTTAGATGTGGCTGCAATCTGTTTTGCATAATTGACAAGTATAGTCAGTGTAAGAGCATAAAGTTTATATTGTGTAAGAGTATAAACTAACTTTAAGAAGCTCTCCAATTGATGATTATATCTTCAATTTTGCAATGTTTGTTTGATGGAATTTGTTGATCGATTGAGAGTGATGAAGTTTGTTGAGAGTGATGAAGTTTGTTAAGACTGATGAAGATTTGTTAAGTTGTTTAGGGTTGAGAGCATTATAATTGTGTTGGATTTTATCAAGTGGCATGCATTTGTAAGTTTGATGAAAGTGATGAGGGTAATTTAGTTAAAAAATAAGGTGTTTGGCTATTATAATAAAAAAAATTAGGTAGCTTGAATTTAAAAATCACAAAAGTTTTAAGGCTATTCTTGTAAATTTCTCATTTTCAATTAAGTTCAAGAGATTTTGAAGGAAGGTCCCACCCTAACAAAAAGTTGACGGTTGTTATACATTATACATAAGAGTGATAACGTCATTATCTGCATGGACCAAAGAGAATTTCAATAACTAAGTTAATTTTATTTAAATCAAAATCTCAATTATATACACGAAAGCTCGGCACGTGTGTCAGTCACATACCTAATAACACACACACACACGTATACATATATCTCTATATCTAAATTTTATTTATAATCTTGTAGACTGAATTTTATAACATTATAAAAGCGTTGTAAGCACTTCTCAAATTTGAATTCCAAATTTTAATTTTAGACCTGAATATATACACACACATATGGCATAGGTAATTCCTCCATAGACTCTAGAGTTTGGGTTAATTTTACTTCCAAGATTATTCAAAATAGTATTTTTATTTTATATAGCTTAAATATTCAAACAAATCCAACATATATATATATATATATATATATATATATATATATATATATATATATATATATATAATATAAAACATAAAACATGTAAATCAATATTAAATGTAAAATAAAATGTAAATTGTGCAAATGGAACATAAGACTTGTAAATGGAAGGTAAAACAATTAAATCAACATAAGAGTGGTAAATTGATATATTGCTGGTAAATAAAATAAAAGCTTATAAATATAACATAAAAATTATAAATCAATACTAAGTGTAAAATAAAATATAAATGATGTAAATGGAATATAAGACTTGTGAATAAAAGGTAAAATAAGTAAATTAATATAGGAGTGGTAAATTGATATATCATTGGTGAATAAAATAAAAATCTTATTAATATAACATAAAACTTGTAAATCAACATTAAATATAAAATAAAACATAAATTAAGTAAATAAAACATAAGACATGTAAATAGAATGTAAAACAAGTAAATTAAGAAAAGAGTGGTAAAACGATATATTAGTAAACAAAACATAAACTTACAAATGTTACACAACTTGTAAATCAACATTAAGTATAAAATAAAATAAAAAGTAAGTAAATAAAACATTAAACCTGCAAATAGAAAGTAAAACAAATAAACTAACAAAAGAGTGGTAAAATTATGTATTATTGATAAACAAAATATAAACTTACAGATGAAACATAAAAATTATAAATCACTATTAAGTGTAAAATAACATATGAATTATGTAAATGAAATAGAAGATTTATAAATGAAATGTAAAATAAGTAAATATTATTAAGAATTATTAAGAAAATAAAAACTAACTATAATAATGATAACCTTATGTATTTATTGTTTTTATTTCTAAATTGAATAATGATAATTTTGGATCTATATAATACATGTAATGATATATGTGAAATTTTATTAAGTATAAAACTTATTTCTAAAATCAAATTTTGAAAAAAAAAAATCATATTTTTCAAGATTGTTTGCAAGAGAAGTGATTTTGCATCCTAAACCTGCTTGACAACAACCCTAAATAAGAAATTTTTTTAATTTTTTTGGCTTGATTCACGGGCAAAACTACTTTACAACAGGGGTTTGGTACCCCTTTTTTGTCTTTTTCTTAAGGTCAATTATAAAAGAGTCCTGTAATTTATTCTAAAAACAAAAAAGCTAAAAACCTTTAAATTTTCACATATTAGTCCCACACCTACAAATTTTCAGTTGCATTAATGCTTCTAGAAGCCAGATTTTCAGGACAAAAACTCAATTAAATTTATTTAAGTGTACAATTAAATTTACTCTTATTATTTTAGGCCAAAAATTCAACCAAAAATACAAAACTCATTGCTCAAACAAACAAAAATGATTTTACAAATTCATAAACTAACACTTTATTATTATTAGTAAATTAAAATATTTTTACTACATAATTAAATAATTAAGTATGTTAATTAAATATTATGTTATAAAAAAACAAAACATTACCTACATAGAATATCAAATTAAATTTATTTTCGTATTTTGTGTATTCCATCTACTTGACATATAAAATCTCATGTTTGAGAAAAAAAAAATATATGGGGTTTGAACTCTACTCACATGGGTGACAAAAAATTGGTTGCCGTGTTAAATTAAAAAAATCATATTTGTAATTATCATGAATTATGATTAGTAAATAATTTACATTGTTTAACTATGTAATAAATTAGTTAATATATTAATTAATAAGTAAATTTATTAATTTAAATAGATATTAATAAATGCAGGAATAAGTCATTTAATTGAAAACCTAGTTCAATAGAGTAAAAGAAATTAAAATATTATGGACTTATATGTCAGAATTATAAAACGTTTGATTTTTCTTATTTTGCATGAACAACAAGGGCTTTTAATGCTAATGACCCAATAATCACATCTAACCATTATTCAACTTTCACGTTAAATCCAATGGTAGATTGGGAAAAGACAAAAGAATGGGGTACGAAACCTCATGGGTATAGTAGCTGGACCCTTGATTCACATCAAGAAAAATAATTTTACTTAATTAACTTGTATATTTAACAAATAATATGACGAAAAAAGAAAAAAGGTTTATAAGTTTCCTAGCATGAACATAGAATTTATGGTTAAACCAATTTAATGAAACTTATTCCAATTGTCTTCAATATAAATAATTTGTTTTCAATTGAAGAGCAACTTTTTTCATTACTTAAATAATTAAAAAAAAACTTTTTTTAAATTAAAGTTTCATGCTGATTTACAAGCTTATGTTATTTTATAAGTAACACTAATTTACAGTTCTTATATTAATTTACTTGTTTTATCTTTTATTTATTATCTTTATATATAATTTATGAAATTTATATTTATCACGATATTGATACCGTAATTTTAATCACGGTATTGTAGAATTTTCCTTAACGACAAATATGAACTTGACATCGTCTTTTCATCTGAAACTTCCTTTAATTCAAAATTGGGAACTTTTTGGCCTTTCAACTTAACCTTACTAAACATCTTCAATCCTTACACTAAATTCAAGTTTTTTCAGTCTCCCTGCCCATGTCAAAAAGACTAAAATACCCTTCAGGCATCAAAATTTCCCAAGAAGACATGGAGATGAAAAGAATTTATTATGTGACTGTTCTAATGCTATATTGATGGTGTGTAAGACATTACAATTGCAGGAAGAAGAGGATGAAGTCATGAAACACAGACGAATGAAATTGATAGACTTGGAAATAGTAATAAATACGTGTCAAGTGCTTACACCTTTCTTGTTTCCTTTGCTTCGGGTTTCCATGGAGGAGAGCTTTCAACAGACCATAAAAAATACAATATCAACCGAACAATATTTTATTATGCAACATCTTTTTTCTTTTTTCTGGTGAGACTAATTAATTTAACTTCAACTTTTTATAAAAAAGTTTCGATACAGAATATGTACTTTTTTATTTTAAATATCTACTGTTGGATTATACAATATCAATAGATGAGAATTTATGTCAGTATTTGAAATTAAAAAATTTAATTAAAATGGCTAGTCCTTTTTTAATACTTTTTAAATAAATTCTTCAGTATAATATGACAACTGAAATTTGTACAAGGTAATCTGAAAATTAAACGAATCTAAAATCTAAAAATAACTTTCAAAATGCCCAAGCAAATACTGATGAAAATCACTGATTAAGAATAATATATTATGTGGTTGAAGCTTTCGTTTTATCAATCTTCTTTCTACCTATTGATTTTCCCATGACTTTCCGGTTTCATTTCTTGAATCTCCATGGAAACTTTCAATAAACCATAAAATAAACTAGCGGTGTTTGATTTGAAGAAAGGGGAGGAGAGGAAAAGAGTAGAATGGAGGGGAAAGGAGCAGAGAGGAGTGGAAGAGAATAGTGAAATTAAATTTCACTGTTTGGTTTGACATAAAATTTGATAGGGAAAAGAATTGTAATTTTTTTCTTTGCACAAATTTATCATTTGTCTTAAATATTAAATTATCTATATTAGTAATAAAATATAATTTAATATTAATACCAAACTTTTTTAATTTCAAAAAGTTCTAAAACAATTCATGATTTATATTTAATATAAAATATAAAATAATTTAATATATTAAACTATTTAATATAATTTAATATAAATATAAATTGGTCAACATAAGTCAGCGCGGGTCAACGGAAGTCCATGTCGGTCAACATAGGTCAACGGAATTCAATGCCAACTGGATATTTTCCGACGAAAGTCTGGCGAGTTCCGGCTGAGATCCGGTGTACCGACGGTGGTCTGACAACCTTCCAGTGGTGGTCCGGCGGAATTCCATTTATAATATTAAATCAATAAAATAAAATTATAAATAATAATTATTAATGACATTAAATAAATTAAAAAAATAAAGGGTAATTTTGGAAACTTTAGTTTTTAATATAAGAGGAATTTAAATTCTTCACTACTTAGTATGGAATTCAAATTCTACATTATAATGGATATTAAATTATAATGGAAATTAAATTCTTATACATTTTGTCAAACTAAACAATGGAAATAAAAAGAAAATTTAAATTACTTTCCTCTCCTACATTCTCTCCTCCCAACCAAACACCACCTAAGGAATCATTTTCTCGAACACAACTATGATTTTAATAAATGGGCGGACCATCTAGAATACTATATATAGTTTTGTTTAATTAATAAGTTGAAAAAACCATCAAGAGAAATTCTAATACTATGAGCTTGACACGAATTCTTCACTAATTCCAAAATAAGGAGTTGTTTTATAAGAACTGTGGTGTCTATGTTTTCGATACATTTCGCTGCTAACTTAACTAATTACTTTATTTCAACTTTATTTCCTGGCGGGCACTATATGGTGGGTTCAAGATGAGACCTACAATAATCAATCCTAGGATTTAGTATGGCTACGAAATAGCTAGTGTTATTTTGTGTTTGATGGAAGAGATTGAATATTTAGTTTTAACTTAACCATTCAACTAATTAGAAAATAAATAAAATTAAATGAAATGTTTAGATATTAATTTAAATATTAATATCGGGGATATAAATTTGTTATAATATAGTTCATTACATAAAATTGATTAAATTAATAATTACACATGAACATAGATGTATATGCGTTCCAATTTCCAAAGTGCTCAAAGCACTTTTCTCACCAAACTTTCCTCTGAATTTCCCGTAGCTGACTCCTTTGTTTGCGTTTTTGGAAATTTCTAGGAACTTTTTCTATTTAGTATATTGTACATTTTTTTCTTTTTAGGTGAGATTAATTTAACTTAAATTAGAAAATTTTATCCTTTTTTAATATTATTGAAATAAAATCTGTCTATCTTTCATTTTATCAGTCTACTTTCTACCCATTAATTAAGACTTTTCGATTTCTTTTTGCCTAAGATTTTCATTGACTATCTTTCAATAAACTATAAAAATTACTGAGTCATTTATCGAACAATTAGATGACCATATTTCAAAATATCAACGATAAGTTGCTCTTAAATATTTCATTAATAGTTGAAGAATTGTGATCAGTGTGGACATCTACATAAAAATTATATTGAAACACAATTAAAAGATAAAAAAATAAAATAAAATAAATAGCACAAACATACACCCATAGGTTAAAACAAAGAAAAAACACGAACCAATACACTAAAATGTTTTAGCTATCGTTAGGTTTCAGTTTCATTACTTAAGTCCCACGTGCATAAGTCACGTGACTGAGGTCAAAAAGTGATTGTCACATTAAAGTTCGAGGTACGGAGAGGGGCAATTAAGGAGTGGAGCTATTGGCACCCCTACATTATTCTTACAAAACCCCACTTTAAATAAAATTACAATTAAGGACAATTAAAAATTAAACATTTATAGATTTTTTTAGAGTAAGTTACTTAATTCATAATCAATCCTTTTAAAAAAAATTTATATGTTACGTCCTATCTAACTAAAATAAATTGTACAAATTTAGAATAATCTATTATTCTCTTTTGATTTCTTATTGATTAATTATTTTTATACTTAAAATTACTTTGAAATTATAATTTGAAATATGTGTTATTTCAGCCAATGATTAACACAAAAAAATTATCACCCATATAACTTTTTAATTTGTGTGTAGGGTAATAATAAAATTGAAAATAATTAAAAAATAGCACAATAATGAGTTTTTACAATAAAACAAATCAAATGAAAATTGAAAATTTAGAAAAATGTATCTAAAGAAATGGGCATTTTCATAAATAAAATGAATATAATTAAAAAGGAGATTTTATGAGGAGATTAGAGGGGTGTCAATAGTCCAACTCTTATATTTAAAGCTATTTTGACTTTGTATTTCCGATGATATATTTATTAGGTAATTTTTAATTGAGTCATTATTTGTAGAAAAGTTTTCTGAGATCAGAAGTTTATAAAATGAATCAATTAAATCCCTCTAAGTATAAATTTATGTCATTCAAGTCTTTAACTTAATTTCTTCGTTAAAATTATTAACAACATCAAGGACATTTTAGTTAAAAAACAATTAAGCACTTCTCATTCTTTATTTTTGACAACTGACAATAGTTTAAAGTAAATTCAAGTAACCTAAATTAATGTTCTTTAAAAAAAAGGTTAGTTAATGTGCAGACAAGCAATATCACTTTATCAACTGCACAGGTCTGATTTCTTTTGATGCAAGTGGATTTCTTTTATATATAGTCATTATGTTATCAAATGAATTAATAAATTAGTGATCCTAGTGATATGTAGGCAACTAATAGGACATCACTAGCTATAAATGTTTGATTTGATCGTGAAATCCTATAGATTAATTGTTTTGAATAAAAAAAAATTGAAGTCTTTTTCTCCATTTTTGGACGGCATGGAATTTTCCCAACAATCTCAATAAGTAAATGTCAATGAACAAGCAATTGGCAATAATTTTGAACATGCGAATTAGACTTCAATCAATGTCACTCAACCTGTGGGACAGCATATACAAATTTTATGGGCTGTACCTCAATCTCAAAATGAAGAACCTATGTTTTCGACAAGGAGTAGAATAGTATAATATTCGCCTTGGGCTGGCATTTAATTCTCCATCATAGAATCTAGAAGACAATTAGCTACTTGTTGTACTTGAATTTCAGTTTACCTTAATGTTGTCAAGGTGTTTGTTAGTTTCAATTTAATTGACTTTCATACTTTTAGTTTCATTTTTAGACCGAATGTTATTGTGGTTTTTCTAATATTATATTCAATACATGTTATTTAGTTTAACAATCATCATATATCTTACAGATGTGATGGAATTATATGGATTAGAAATTACATTTTCATGTGTAATTCCAAAAGTTATGATGGTTATGTTTTTTAATGGTGCTCTCTATATTTGAATTAGTTTAAAAAAACTGACTAAAGATTTTGTTTAAATTGTTGCAGAGTTTTGTTACCGGTTGCTCAAATTGGGAAATAGGCAGTTAGACTTGAAAAAAAAAATTAATGCCTAAGGGTAAAATTGTACTCAAAATCACTAATATGATATATATGGGAATATAGTTGTCTTTTTATGTTTAAATTAATGTTTTCACTAACTTTTATGATGAAAGAATTAGATGAAAAATCTGAAAGACATAAATTTGTATTTAAAAAGATGTAATTGATTTATTTTATAAACCTTTGGTCTTTGAAATTTTTTTTTCTATAAATAATGACTCAATTAAAGATTACCCTATTTATTATTGGCTGTTTAAAAAAGCAAAAGAGATGTCTAGAGTTTATCACTTTGAATATAACGTGGGTCATATTGGCAGTTGCTATAATGGCATGTCGAATTTGGGATGACTATTACAGGAGCTGGCTAAGTTACAGATTCTGTAACATACAGATCCAACTTAGCCAGCTCCTGATTGGTCAGCTAGCTACCAAACAAAAACAATTGCATGCTTTTTCTCCACATGCAGGACAGGTGTGGTGCATGCATTGGGTGCGTATGTTACAGAATCTGTAAGGGACACAGGTCCACTATTACATTGAGGACTTGAGGTGGGATTTCTTTCAGCTTAAAAAAAAAAAGAAGGTATGCCGCCAAAATTTTGCTTAAAAAGTTAAACGTACCTCTGTCAAAGGACAATCTCAACTGTTACCATTAACTTCGACCGTTAAATCTGCTATATTTAACTAGTTTTGGCCTATGCAATGATTTTTTTCTTAAAAGTTGTGTCATGTGTGGAAGCTCTTTTCTAAAATAAAAGGGTAAATTTGTTTTTTTTTTTTTGGGTAAGAGATGGAAGTGGTTTTCAAAAAGTAAAGAGATGAACTTGTTCTTTTCTTAAAAGTTTCGAGGCTATAAGTCTCTTAACCTAAAGTTATAATTATAATTGCACTAATAATACAATAAATTTTTTATAAATAAATATTTAAGAAATTAATAACTTTGGGTAAATAACAAACTTCTCCCGCCCCAACTTGCACCATATAAAATTAATAATTTCATTAAATGCATATGATAATATTTTTTTAAATTCATTAAGGCCCAATGAAAATATAAATTAATAATTAATCAAATATAAAAAATTAATAGCTACTAAAATATAAAATTTATAACATTAAAGAATTTTGTTTTTCTTACAACTTCAATCATCTAAATTAAACTCTTTGCAAATATATGCATATAGAGTTGTTTGCTTTTTTTTTTTCCTAAATTGAATTCAATCTCCTCTCTTAATTTTTCTTTTTTTGTAGAACATGCGCCACATTTAGTATATATATAATATTTTTTTCTTCATGTTTTAGAAAGTAGTTATTTAAGATTATTATTGCTTGAAAGACCTCTTTTACAGAAACATTTGATAAAACACAATTATCTTCTGAATCATGATTGTCATCAGCAGAGTTATCCAATACCCTTTTAATAATATGTTGAATCAGTGAGTGATAGAGATGGCAAAACCCCGGGCCGGGTCCGGGTATTGCCATGACCGGACCCTGCCCGGATGCAACCGGTCCGGGTCTGGGTCCGGGCCGGGTTTTCATCCGGGTACCCGGATTTTATATTTTTTAATATTTTATGTGTATATATTTTTTATTTTTTGATAATTTTATAAGTTTTAAATTTATTTCAATAAAATTTGACATGAAAATATAAACTTTAAGTGTTTAAAACTTTATATATGTATAATAAATAAGTCAAATAAATATAAAATATTTAAAATAATATATATTTTATAATTTTTTTTAATAAAATCCGGGTTCCGGGTTTATCAAGTGATGCTCAAGACCGACCCGGCTTCATACCCGGGCCGGGTATTACCCGGTCCGCAACACCCGGGTACGGTCCGGGTCCGGACCGGGCGGGTATTTTTGCCACCTCTAGTGAGTGATTCCCTTACTACATCTATGCTATTATGGATAGTAGTCATCGGAGGAGATATTATTGCCATGAGGAAGTACGATTTGTGTTTATTTATAAGTAAAAATATTGATAAAACTCTTCCTAAAAACAAAATAAAAAAAATTTTTGTTTCTAAATTAATAAATATTCATTGATCAATAAATTATTAAATTTTATAAAATAAATAACTTATCTAAAATAATATTTTTTCTTAGTCCTAGCAATATTATTTTATAGAGGTTTTTTAGTAATAACAATAATATAATTATTATTATTATTATGATTATATATAATAATTAATTATAATATTTACTATTATGATAGTTATCATTATAATTATTATTTATTATTATCAATTATCACTATCATTATTATTAGTTCTTTTACTATTTATTATTATTGTTATCATAGTAGTAATATATTATGTTGCTATTATTATTACTATTAATTTTTTAATTTTATAAAAGGGGCAAATTTCAAATTTTAAAAACTGTGAGAAGAATTTCATTATTTCCATTAGTTTCATTATCATATACATACACACACACATAAAGAAATACAATCAATTATTCACATTTCCCTATCCCACAAATAAATACTGTAAATTATTATTTTTTTTAAAAAAAATATCAAAACCGCATGGGTCCTAGTTTAATCATGTAGTTATAAAAGGATACTCTAGCAGTATCAATATAATTGGACCCATAAAGGAAACACATCTCTGCACAAAGCATCTTTGAATGCGCTGTACAGTGCATTCTATATTTGTATTAATTTATGATATGTTGGCCCAAATAGTTGGGCTTGGGTGGGCTTTGCCTACTATATATTGTGCCGGCGTTTTGGGCCGCTCTAAAGAGTAGCATTAAAAAACTGATGAGGTGCAATGCCACGCCACGCTGGCCTCTTGGGGGCTTCATCATCTTCTTAACATTTCCACACATGGCGCCTCTATGTCCATTGACTTTTTTTGCCGGTTCGAAAGAATGCTAGGAGGCTTCATTTCTAATTTTCTATACGTGCTGGATCAACTGTAAGTTGCAACAAGCCACGTGCCATGGGGAGTAATGGAACCGTCACGGAGCTGCAGAGAAACTCAACGAACTGGACTTTCGTAGTGGACGAGATTGTGAAGATGGAGAAGAAGATTTTTCCCAAGCACGAATCACTGGCAAGATCTTTTGATGAAGATCTGAAAAAGAAGAACTCAGGCCTGCTTTACATTCAGATTCATGGACAAGTCGTTGGCTACGTCATGTACGCGTGGCCTACTTCCTTGTCTGCTTCTATCACCAAGCTTGTAGGTCCCATATCTTTGTACCCATTGTTGAAATTTCCATTGCATGCCCGTAATATCAACTGTTTGATAAAAGTCCTCAAAGAAATATTTGTTAGTTATTCATTCTTTCTTTTTTTTTAATTGACATGAAATTAATGGGTTTTGGGGTGAACTTAATTAGTGAAGTAGAATTATCGGGGACAAGGTCGCGGAGAGGCACTGCTAGAAGCAGCAATTAAGAAATGCAGAACCAGAACTGTGCTCCGCAAAACGCTTCATGTTGATCCTTTGAGAACTCCCGCTGTGAATCTTTACAAGAAATTTGGTTTCCAAGTTGATACCCTGATCCAAGGTTACTACTCTGCTGACCGACCCGCTTATCGAATGTACATAGATTTTGATTCTAAGTAGTTTTACTTACTAAAGCCACTTGCTAGCCTATCATCAACAGGGTCGCAAACCGTATGTTGCTACTTACTTTAATTATTGCAAGTTCTCATTTACTTTTGAGGATATGAACGCATTGTTTCTCTCTTCTTTATTATAAAATATTGGCAAGTCTTGTTGTTTTTGAGGGTTTTAACGTGAGAAACTATTTGTTATCGAAGAAGGAGACGTGAATTTTAGTTTTCTCATAAGAGGGAACTGAGGACTGAGGAGAAGAGTTATATTATAGTATATGTAAAATAGTGAAAAGTTTATATGGGTTTTGTTGTGCTGAGCAAATTGATGACTATAAAATTGTGAAATTTGGTTTTTCTGAAAAAATTGTAAACGTTTTCTATGTGAAAACCAGCTCTTGTGAGAAAAAAAAAAAAGAGTTGATAGCAACAAAATTGCTGCATTTGATTTGGTGGAAGAGAAGTTCAAGACGCTGGGCATTTGGGAGTAGAGGCAAAATATTTTGAAAGGAGCCCAAAAATTTTACTTCAAAATTAACGGAACAGTATTTAAAAAAATACTTTGATATTTTTTTAGAATAAAAAAAATATATTTAACAGTTTTTATGTGAATGACTGCTCTTTACAAACATCACGGCTACCAAATTGAGATCAAGAAACCCTAAAGTCTTTGCTTAACTTGCTGAAGAAGCAATGGCGGCTCTTCCTCCAGATATCATCGTCGATGTGTTTGCAAAACTCCCCGTCAAGCCTCTTTGCCGATTCAAGTGTTTATCCAAGTTCGTCAAGATCCACCAAACTAAAACCCAACAAGGACAAACGCTCGTTCTTGTTAATATGGTCAAGAGCTTGGTAAGAAACTCTCTTCTTCATATAGACCTCGATAGCAAAATTATTACGGAAGATCAGCTTGATTTTCCAATTAAAGAAAGCTCTTTTGATTGTCTTAGGATATGCTGGTCTCGTAATGGTTTGTTGTGCTTATCCCTCCGAGATGAAACTGCAACTGAAACTTTATTTATATACAATTGTTCAACTAGAGAGTTCAAGAGAATACCAAACGACTATGAACCCTTCACTAATAGAGTTACACCGCTAGTTAGCTTAGGTTATGCTCAGTCAATAGATGAGTTCAAGGTTTTAGGGTTTTCCGACTCTTATAGAAATGCACTCTTATAGAAATGCCAAAGCAGTAGTAGGTGTGCATGTCTTCTCTTTAAGGAACAATACTTGGAACACCTTTGAAACCGATTTTAAGTTTTTTCATCATTGTTCTCGGGAGACCAATCTCAATGGAACTGTCCACTTAAGTTTTTTGTAAGCTCAATTCTGATTACATGATTGCGGCATTTGATTCGGCAAAAGGACAAGTTTAAATTCTTAGCCTTACCTGAAAATGTTTGCCAATATCATTCCAAATATTCATATTCAATTATAGGAAATTGTCTTTGTTTAATCTCAGAGTCAACGTTATGGCCGAAAGAATTTTGGATTATGAAAGAATATGGGCTGAGAGAATCCTGGACTCAAATTTCATTAGCCAATTCAGTTCATGCATTGCAGTCATTATGTTCCATGGAGGACAGTGATTTTATTTTGTCTGTTTTAGATAAGAAATTTGTACTTATTGATCCAAAACATGGAAAAAAGTATGAAGATTTTATAATTGATGGCTTTCAAGAAAATGTTAGAAAGTATCATATGGAAGTATATGCTGAGAGCTTGATCTCACCCAAGAGCAGAACAAACTTCCTAATAAGTGATGGTCTGAATAATAATGAACTCTTTCATTCTTTTTCCTTTTTCAATTGCTACTATTTATAAACTGGTCACGAATTATCTCAAAGATTTCTTGTGTTGTTTTTTGGGGCATTGAATTTTGAATTTAGTGTACGAGCAGGGGAAGACAGAATTGAGGAGGAGGAGAAAGTTGCGTAATTAGCTATTATGGGATTTCACGAGCCATATTAGTGTTATTTAATTATGGGTTATTTGAGCAAGAATTTATGTTAAAAACTGTAAGCAAAAATAGAAGCAAAAACAGAGAAGCTAGCATAACAGAGCAGCCATTATATATGAACAACTGTGCCATAATGTTAGCTTCAGTAAGGTACGAATAAGTCTTCTTTGCTCTTTCTAATTGAGAACGCTTAATTGCTGCTTTTGATTTTAGAGGAACAACTGAAGCTCAAAACTTCACCCCTTCCAAAATCCAAATAGTATATGAAACTAGTTTGCTTGCAATTTTGGAGTGTTTCTCTTTTGTATATCAGTAATGAATGCTTCTTTATTCTCTGATCTCTGGCCTTTTGAAGCATAATTATATCCCGTTGTCCTCTGAAATTGACAATAATTTTTCTTAATGCAATTTGTATATCCAAAACAATAAAAATAGTCATTAAAAATTTCAATCGGTAACTCTTAGGATTATTCTTAATCAATACATTATAAGCAATTAGAGTTCAAACTTTACATACGGTTGAAATTTGAGAACAAATTCCACGAACAGAATTCTAGTGGCAATAGAGCTTTTACTCCACTAGGATTGGCATGTATATGCGATTGCTATATTATCAGTCTTATCTATTTTACACATATAATCACGAATCCTGCAGTTTGCTTGACATATATACAATTGTTTTCCAGTTACCTTCCTCGATTTTACGTACAGTATCCCCGAAACCTGTGTTATAAGTGAATATGAAATAGTTCACTCAAAGCAAGGATAAATGGATGAAAGTACTACAGATTTTATTCACAATGAGGTTGCCTTTTATAGGCGTTACATGAACAAACTTAACGAAATAATAGCAGCCATTATTCAGCAAATATTGCAGCCACTTTCCAGTAACTCTAGCCTAAAGACTAGGTAAACACAATCTTGCAAATAACATTACCAACAAACTTCCTAAAGACTAGGACCATAAAAGCAACTTATTGACACAAGGAAATTCCAACAATCCCTCCCTTAAACTAAATGTTATTAACATTCAGTTTAAACATTCTGCAGAATCTTCCTCAAATTGTAATTTACAAACTCCAAGTGACTTTCTCAGCTTCAAAAAACTAGCCAATTTGATGGGTTTAGTAAAGATGTCAGCAACTTGGTCTTCACTCCTACAATAAACAAGATCAATGACTTCATTTTTTGTCAAGTCTCGCTAGAAATGATATCTCACATCTATGTGCTTGCATCTTCCATGTAGAACCGGATTCTTTGAAAGTTTAATTGTTGAACTATTATCACAGAAGATTTGTGTTGACTCTGGTTGCTTAAACTGAAGTTCATGAAGAATATTTCTCAGCCAAAGTGCTTGACATGCACAAGAAGCTGCTGCAACAAACTCAGCCTCAGTTGTTGACAAAGTAACTATCGGTTGCTTCTTAGATGACCATGAAATAGCTGCTGAACCAAACATAAATACATACCTAGATGTGCTTCTTCTGTCATCCAAATCTCCAACATAATCACTGTCTGCAAAGCCATACAAATCTGATTTTTTACCCTTTTTGTAGAACAACCCAAATTCAGCAGTACCACGCAAGTATCGAAGAATTCTCTTTGCAGCTAAAAGATGATCCTCTCTTGGACGCTCCATATATCTGCTGATGGAACTAACTGCGCGCATTATATCAGGTCGGGTTGCCGTTAAGTACATCAAGCTTCCAACAATCTGTTTGTAAAGGGTACTATCAACTATTCTTCCTGCGGGATCCTTAACAAGCTTCAATCCTTTTTCAATTGGAGTAGTGACAGAGTTGCAGTTCCTCATTTGAAATCTTTCTAAGATCTCTTCCACATATTTCTTTTGACAAATAAAATTTCCAGCATCAGATTGTATGACTTCTAAGCCAAGAAAATAATGCAGCAAACCAAGATTAGTCATATCAAATTCAAGCATAATGGATTCCTTGAATTTCTCAAACATTACTCTGTCATTTCCCGTGTAAATCAAATCATCTACATATAAGCATACCATAAGCATTTTCCCATCATCTCCAATTTTTGTGTACAAAGTATGCTCATATGGGCATTTTCGAAAACCTTCCTTCAAGAAATAAGCATCTATATGACTATACCAAGCTCGGGGTGCTTGTTTTAGTCCATATAGAGCTTTTTTCAATTTATAGACTTTATGCTCACTGCCTAATTTCACATATCCAGGAGGTTGTTCGATAAATACCTCTTCTTCTAGCTCCCCATGCAAGAATGGTGATTTCACGTCCAGCTGAAAAACAAGCCATGAATTTTGTGCTGCAAGAGCAATAATCAATCTGATTGTTTCAAGTCTTGCAACGGGAGCAAATACTTCTTTATAATCCACGCCGAACTCTTGCTTGTAGCCTTTGGCGACTAGGCGTGCCTTGTATTTATCAATTTCACCATTTTCCTTCAATTTTGTCTTGTAAACCCACTTGACTCCTATTGTCCTCTGCCCCATTGGAAGTTCAGTCAACTCCCAAGTATTATTTTTTTCAATGGATGCAATTTCTTCGTCCATGGCTTTTAGCCATTTTTGTTTTTTGACAGCTTCTTTAAAAGTTGTAGGATCACATTCTGAAAACAAGGCAAAGTGTATGAGTGGATTCTCAAGAGTGTTAAATCCTGTTACCTCATAATCTGACATCCATGCAGGCCTTCTTCTATCACGTTGAGAACGTGAATCTGTAGCTTCAACTTGTTCATCAAGTTCATTTGTTGCTGGTGGAGTTTCTGCTGAGACTCTATTTTGCGGCAGGTCAGGAGCAGAGACTGTTGAAGGCTGAAGTTGCTGTGAATTTTCTTCAATTTCACCATCGAAATCTGCTGGAATTTGCTGCCCAATAGAACTGCATCTCCACATCCATGTCTTCTCTTCATCAAAAATGACATCACGACTAATGACAATTTTCTTGATGATGGGATCATATAATTTGTAGGCCTTTGAATGATCATTAACACTAAGAAAAATGTACTTTACACCTTTGTCATCTAATTTTCTTCTTTTCTCATCTGGTACGTGGACATATGCTATACATCCAAATACCCGAAAGTGATCTACTGCCGACTTACATCCACTCCATGCTTCTTCAGGAGTTATATTTTGAACAGCTATTGTGGGGCTTCTGTTCAAAATATAAACACTCCAAACAACTGCTTCAGGCCAAAAACTTTTGGAAAGACCACTCCTCTGCAAAAGGCTTCGTACCATATTAAGAATTGTACGATTTTTCCTCTCGCATACACCATTTTGCTGAGGTGTGTAGGCTGCTGTCAATTGTCTTCTAATTCCATGATTTTCACAGAAGCTTCCAAATTCTTGAGAGTTGAACTCTCCACCACGATCAGTACGCAATATTTTAATTTGGCTGTCAGCTTCTCTTTCAACTAGTGCTTTAAACATTTGAAAGGTTGTGAAAGCTTCCGATTTTTCTTGCAAGAAATAAACCCAAGTTTTTCGACTAAAATCATCAATAAATGAGATAAAATATCGTTTACCTCCATTTGATGTTGGCTTGATTGGCCCACATAAGTCAGAATGCACTAGCTCCAGCACTTTCTTTGCCCTCCGAGATTTTCCTTTTGGGAAATTATCTCGATGTTGCTTACTGACAATACACTCTTCGCAAAGCTGTGAAGGTTGCTCAAATTGTGGAAGGCCTACCACCATATTTTTCTGCTGCAAGGTCTTCAATCCACCAAAACTAAGATGCCCGTAACGAAAGTGCCATAACCATGCTGTATCTTTGAAATTTGCAGCAAAACATGAGTGTGCAGTATGGTGAAGATACAATGGGAACATTCTGTTTGCCGTCATTTTCACTTGAGCAATTAAGCCCAATTTTTCATCGTGGATTCGGCAAACTCCTTCCTTGATAGAGATCTCATACCCCTTTTCTTGTAACTAGCCAACACTGAGAAGGTTAGTTTTCAGTTCAGGAACGAATAGAACATTTGAGATAGAATGAGAACTTTCTTTGGTTTGGATTGCAACCCTTCCTTTCCCCATGACAGAAACTGTGGAGTCATCACCAAATTTTACAGTATTCCGAAAAGTCTCATCCAAGTCAGAAAAAGCAGATTTATCCCCACACATATGATTGCTGCAACCGGTATCTAAGTACAACAGATTTTGGTGACTTTCCTCCTTTGTATGACATGCCATAAGAAGGGAAATTTCTTCTTCCTTCTTTTCTGCAAAGTTAGATTTCTCGCCACGATTCTTATTTAAATTAGTACGGCACTCGGAGCGGTAATGACCGTACTTCTGACAACGGAAGCATTTAACATTCAATTTGTCTTTAGACTTTGGTTTATGTCCTGTCGAACTCTGACCATCATAATCCTTTCCTTTTCCTTGAGAATCATCAACCTTTTCTTCTGATATGTTCTGCCCATTCTTGCCTTTCCAACCTCCTTTACCCCCTCCAGTTGGTTTGAGATTTGCTGCTGCCTGTAATGCTTGTTCTTCCTTATCCTATCGGATTACTTTCTGCTCATGGACTAGCAAAGTGCTTTCCAATTCATCAATCGAAAGTGTGTCAATATCCCTTGATTCCTCAATCGCACAAACAATATAATTAAATTTTGCCGTTAAAGATCTAAGAATCTTCTCAATTATGATAACATCCTCGAGCTGCTCGCCATGAATTCGTCTCTTATTTGCGATTGCCATTGTCCTTGCAAAGTATGCTGAGACCGACTCTCCCATCTTCATTCGTAGAGATTCAAATTCAGCTCGAAGTGTCTGGAGGTGTACCCGCTTCGCCCTTGCTGTCCCTTGGTACTTCTTTTTCAAGGAATCCCAAATTTGTTTGGAGGAGTCTTTGTTAAAAATTGTTTCCAAGATTGAGCGATCAATAGCTTGGAACAAGTAATTCTTTGCCTTAAGATCCTTTAATCGTTGCCCTTCAAGCTCTATTTTCTGAGCATCCGTCAAAACAACACCGGCTGGTGGTTCAGTTATTCCAGTTGAAACAACTTGCCAATACTCCTTGGACCTTAAGAAATTCTCCATCAACATGCTCCAATGGTCATAGTGACCATCAAAGCGGGGAATTGCAGGTTGAACAAAATTCTCAGAAGCCATGAATTTCTGCTGCTGCAACACGAGTGAAAAAGAGCCAAGTAAGCTGTTGTTACTAACTCTGTCAATCCCACTTTTCTAATTCAAGCTCTGATACCACTGTTATAAGTGAATATGAAATAGTTCACTCAAAGCAAGGATAAATGGATGAAAGTACTACAGATTTTATTCACAAACTTAACGAAATAATAGCAGCCATTATTCAGCAAATATTGCAGCCACTTTCCAATAACTCTAGCCTAAAGACTAGGTAAACACAATCTTGCAAATAACAACATGAAGTGATTTTTTCTTTAACTTGCAAATTAAAGCAATGGTTAGCTTTATGAATCGGTTTTGATATTGGGTTCTTGTAATGGCTTATTGTGCTTGAGGATTAAAGAGAGAATCGGAGCGTAATTATAATAACTATTTATATAATATATACAATCCTTCCACTAGAGAGTTAAGAGAATACCAAGACCAGAAATTTGCATTTTGCTACGCTCAATCAATAGATGATTACAGATTCCTGATAGTACAACAGTTCCTGGTAGAAAAGAAAATGTGTATGACTTCTCTTTGGGAAACAACACTTGGAAAAGTGTTTAAATCTGATTCTTATCTTGTGATCAAACTTGGTATTAAAATAGGATTAGGAATCATTGGGGGTGGCAGGCGAATTTCGGCATTTGGTTGGTAGTAGACAAGTTCAAGTTCTTGCCTATGCCAGATGAAATCACAAATGATCATCATCATAAGTATTCGGCTGAAGTTATGAGAGACAGCCTCTATATGTTCGGACGAGGAGTATTCCAAAATGAATTTTTGTTTACGAAAGAATATTGCGTAAAAAAATCTTGGATAAGGATTTTCATAGCCAACTCATTTAAAGAGTTACGACCGTTATGTCTCTTCAAAGACACTGATTCAGTTTTTCCGGTTTTAAATTCTAAAGGAATACGACACTTTTTGATCAAAGAGATGGTTATTATAAAGAACTTATGGTTTTTATTGACTTTAAAGAAAATTTACAGGAATACAAAGTACAAGTGTTAGTGGAAAGCTTTTTCTCACCCTAGCCATACCGAAAAGTATTTCCTTAGTGATGAAGTTATGAATAATTCCTCTTTGTCTCCGTGGTCAAATTTTATAAAAGAAAAATTGGGCTGCTGGAAAAGGTGATTAAATTGATTATTTTCATGATATAATTCTTTGCTATAAAAAAAAAGGTAGCGAAGGGAAAATGAACATTATTTCCTTTCAAAATCTAATCTGATCACCAGTTTTCTAAATAGTTTCCTATGGCTAGTATAATTAGGAGTCTAGAAACTGTAGTTAATTAGCGTTGACTACTGGAAAATGATCATATCGATTGTATACCATTCTATTCCAAAACCTTGTTCCAATTGCTCTTTTTTAGTCTTCAATTAGGATTAACTGTGCAAGATTCATGTAGCAAAAACAGTTATAAATTGAGAGAATTAATGTTATGTTGCATAATCATGTATTTACTTCGTCTGTTTAGTTTGTGCTTAATTTTAAGTTCTCAAGCCTCTTTGTATAGTTGAATTTGGATTGAAAATATATTATGCGTATAGCGCATAACCCATGAAATTAATGTCGCTTTACACCTCAATGTCTTCTATAAATGCCGCAGTTCTAATTTCCCCAAAAAAGGGGAAGTAGCATTGGAAAAAATTTCTCTAAAAAAATAAAAGCATTGAATAAATTTAACTCAAGAATTTGGTAAGATTGGAATTGTTATTTTGGTTGAATTTATAGGATTCCATGGGCATAATTGAAACTTTAAGTTTTAGTTCGATTATAATATCTTCCAATATAAGAGCATCTCCAAAAGACTCTTTAAATTTTACTCTTCAAATTTCAATTTATTTATTGATGTGGCAAATAAGTGTATAAAAAATACAATTCCTTCCAAAAGACTCATCAAATAAGAATAAATTAATACTATTTTAATCAAATCTTTCCCACTATTAAATTGAATTACTGTTATGTTTTTAAAGGAAACATAAATAATAATTATTACAGTCTTATCTTTTCAATAAATAATAATAAAATATTAATAGAAGAGGGAGAAACTCACTTAGTAATATTGAAGAGTGAGAAATAAATTTTATTTGAAAAATCTAAATTAACGTGTCTTTTAGAGTATTTAATACTGATATGGCTCCTCAAATAAGAAGCATAATTTTATTTGAAGAGTCTTTTAGACATGCTCTAAAGTCTCATAATTTTCAAAACTTATAAATTTACAGACCCAAGTAAGATTTAGGTAAATGTTTGCACAAATCTCAATAAAAATTGATCAATGAGGTAATGACATTGAAAGTTTCATAATGTTACCTTTAATAAGGTACCAATAAGTTTTCTTTGCTCTTTCTAACTTAATTGTTGCCTTTTGATTTTAGAGGAAACTATTAAAGTTCAACCTCACCCCTCCCAAAATTGAAATGGTATATGAAACTATTTTTGCTTGAAATAAAAAAAAATTAATAATTTTTATTTCAATAACTAATTCTTCTTTGTTCTCTAATCTTTGGCCTTTTAAAGCATAGCTATTTTCTATTATCTCTGAAAGTTTCAATTGGGAACTCTTAGGATTATTTTTAATCAATAAATTATAAGATATTAGAGTTTAAATTTTAGGATTATTCTGTGTTTAATTTTCGCTTTATCGAAGAAATTATTCATTATGCATTCTTGTTCATGTTTTCCCACTGTAATCGAAACACTTTTGCCTCACTTGACGATGCACACACTGTGTTACAAAGTCAATGACGCGTAAAAGTGAAATGAAATGGCTTTTGTCATTTATGAGCTTGACTTCTCGTGTAAAAAATATTCAGTCTTAATTTTACTGGGCCACCAAGCGATTTCGCTTTTTATTTTAAGGACCCACGTACATTAGGACAAAACTACGTTACAGAATCTGTAAGGTACAGACTGCAGCATCAGCCGTTGGATGTGGTTGGATGTGGAGTGAGAAACTAAACAAAAGAAAATCGGATGGTGGGATGACGGGAGATGTTTGTTACAGAATCTGTAACATGGGTCCGCTTGTAATACAGCGTCTGTATCTAATACAGCTGAATTCAATATTTTATTAAAAAAAATGACAACCGTTAGATAGAAGTAAATACATCCAATGGTTAATATGTGTAATAACTCATTTTGGCGACCGGATATGGCAGTTATTATTTCATCAATTAACTTAACTAAAAAATCACAGCCGTTGGATTGTCTCTCTCTCCCTCATAATAAAAGCCTTCGCATTCTCCCTCATATTGTTTTCTCCTACATCCAGAATTTTGGATGATATGAACTTGTTATTCAAGAGTATTCACCACCCATCACAGCAAAGAGCAAAGATGTAGCCGAAGGAGTGCCGTTTATTCAAGCTTACTCGATCTGTCACTCTGACTTCAATTCGTCGCTCAACTTCTCGAGGGCATCTTCAGTTCGTCACTCACCGCTTCAAATTTTCACTCTCGTGAATCACCTCTCTTGTTGTACCTCTCTCTTATGTCTCCCAACAATTTCGGTGAGCTCTCTCTCTAATTTAATATATGAAAAAAAATCTTATCATGTCATTTAAATATGCTTGAAGTTTCAGTTTAGTTTATGATTATTACTTGAAATTTCAGTTTCAATAATTTGATTTTGCAATTGAGGAATTATTACTTGAAATACTGAGATGATTTCCAGGGATTGATAATTGCTAGGGCTTGTGTTTTTTTGTTTTTTTATCTTGAGATTATGTGTTTCACAAAAAAAAAAAAAAAAAGAGGTTGCACTATCTACCATCAAGCAACTGCAAGTAATGGGGTTTGTTTTGATGAGCTGCGAATTGGGGCTTCTCATTTTCTTGAATTATCTTCAATATAAGTGGAAAGGGATTTCTTCTCTCCAAAAAATTATTGTATATTTCCTTTTAAATTGTAGATTGACATGTAGCTGATTTTTGACGTTTGAAGGATTTTATTAAAGAATGTGCTGCTGCCAGTGGAATGAATTAATGTAGTCTCGCTAGTATTCCTGATTTGGGGTAATGATGTAATTGAACGATTATATTTCTATTATTCTTATATTTGAATCCAATGATATTGTGGTGGTTTTATGATAATATTCTATCGTTTTGTGTCGCAAATCAGCCAATGAGTTGGGTATGTGCTGGGTATATGCTGAATGTGGTTGTTGTTGAATTTGCTGGACCTTGGATGTGATTCTTGCTGTGTATATAAGAAATAGACAAACGTCTTTCTGTGGTAATAGAATTGTCTAAGTTGCATTACGATAAATGTCAAGTAACTATGCTTTGTAACCTTAAACCTTTATTTGTAAGAGTTGGTGTACTTGACTGTGAAAGAATGTTAAATGTTGACCTATTTTCATTGGTGAAGATAAATGAAGTTAGGAAAGGTTTGTAATCACTATAACCGTGACAATTTCTTGGGTAGACTTGTAATAATTTTATTCATGGCATGTAATTTATTTTTATCAGAGGGCATGTTTGCTTGTAGTCTGAAATGTAGGGTAATATTTAAAATAAGTTCTGCAATATATATTTTGCTATTTTTTATTTTTTGTTTTTATTTTAATTGGTTTTAGTATTACTTGGAGGGGAATTCTGATCTGCTGAAGTTTATGAAGCTGGTGCAGCAAGCAGGCCTTTATCTTAATCTGACGATTGGTCCTTACGATTGTGGTAAGTGGAATTTTGTGTAAGTTACAACAATATAATTTTTTGAAAAGAGCCGACAAGACGCTCTATTTTCTTCTGTTTTTTTGGGATGTTGAGCAAAACTTTTCTTTATTCTCAGGGGTCCTGTTTTGCTGAAGTACATTCCAGGTATCAATCCCTCTGATATACCATCCCTTTATTAGGTGTTTATAATAATTCATGGGTTTTGTCATATTGGTTTCAATGCATTGGTTTTGATATTGGTTACAGCCCATTAGCCCCTACTCCTCTTTCCCAGCAGCCTTTAATGGTTTTTTTTTTAATTTTTTTTAAGCATTGTACTTTGATTCATGGTAAAATTTGTTTGTATGATGCTAAGTTGAGGACACGATAATAGTCAATTAGTCATGATTTTATTGTATGCAGCAAAGATAAATGTCCATAAAATTTTATGTTGTTGAAATAATAAGATTTCGTTAATTTTGTAGTAAGAAATGAGGGCTGTTGATCCCTTCCGTTTATTATATGCAATTTTTTTTTCACTCTTTCATTCATTTATTGTGAAGTGTGTTTAGGTATTAGTCATGGGCAAAAGTAAAGATCTTTACTTTGGTATTTTTGTCTTCTTGTGCTTCATTGGTATAAATGAGGAAAAAAAGGCAAAAATAAAATAAAATTATAATATTTGCATGAATTCCACCATCTATGGTATGTTGAATAGATTAAAAAGCAAGGAGTACAGTGGTGGAATAGCAGGTGGGGGGACTACTTTTTTTTTTAAAAATATAATACATATTGATGGACTAATTTTCCTTCCCTTAATTATCTAAAATTTTTCTTTTGGAAGAATACAAATGGACAGTCAGCAACGAAAGCGTAAACGACAACCAGGGGGCTTACAGAAAAAAGGGGCTCCTATGCTAAGAGCAAATGGTCAGGACGCAGTTCCAACGTCTTCAACTTATGGATTTGTCTCTTACTTGTAAGTAGTCATTGTGACTTACCTATCGGCAAAGAAACACGGCGATACCAGATAACACTAATTAGATGTTATGCTTTTGCAGCAATGAAGAAGTTAAGCGGTTGAGAAGTGAAAATTCAGATTTGTCCGTTACGCTTGGGGTTAGTATATTCATTAAATGTAGCATGTACAGCTATTATTTTGTGGGTTTTTTATGTTTTAAAACATATGCATTACCTTTTTGACAGTTACGAAAACATATTGGGAAAACCTACAAAGAACTTCCTCCTGAACAAAAGGCAAGGTACAAAAAGAGAGATGAAAGGATGGGTAATTCGGGTAATTCAAACTCACATTCTGGTGACAATGAAATAATGGAAACTAAGTGTGTACCTGAGCGGTTTTGTGCGCTGGTTAAGAGTTTATCGGAAGAGAAGAAAAAAGCAATAAGAGAAATAGGATTTGAAAGCCTGCTTGAACTCAGATGTGGCAAGCTGAAGAGGAAGTTATGCCATTGGTTAGTTAATCAGTTTAAACCTGAACGGAATATAATTGAACTTCATGGTAAGAAATTAGAACTTTGTCCCAAAATGTTTTCGAAAATCATGGGCGTAAAAGATGGGGGTATGGGCATTAAGATTAATGGTGCAAGTGATCATATTGCTGAAGTGCGACGTATTTTCCAACCAACAGTTAAAGGGATTCGCATCCGCACGCTCGAGGAAGTAATAGAGCAATTAGATGAAGCTAACAAGATTTTCAAGGTTTGTGGATAACTCAATTACAGCGCTTGTAATTGCTTACAATTGATTGTGTTTTAAATTATGAATCTTTGTGGATAACCCCCGTTTAATCTATAATATTTGTAATTGTAGTTGTATGAAACACTTGAACTTATTTTTAAAAATGTGGACACTTAAGCTATTTATGTAGCTTATTAATGCTTGCAACCGTTGACGATGTTGATATTCTTACATAAAGTTTTTTGCAGGTTGCATTTACCTTATTTGCTATAGCGACATTGTTATGTCCAATAGGCAGTTATATTTCAACGTTGTTTCTGCATCCCATCATGGATGTGAGCAGCATCAAATCACTTAATTGGGCTACGTTCTGTTATGACTGGTTGGTGAAGTCCATTTGTAGATTTCAGAATCAACAAGCAGCATACATCGGAGGTTGTCTGCACTTCTTACAGGTGAGACCGTTACTGCAACTAAAGCTGAGCATATGCTTACTGTGAATAATGTCGACATTATTATTTTTGTTAATTATAAGTTGTTCATGCAGATCTTTTATCTCCATAATGTTGCATATGACAACATTCAGCCCGATAGGAATATACTTCCCATCACATTCTGGAACGAATCAAGGATCAAGAAGTTCATGAAGTGGCTTAGATCCAAAGGAGGGATTGGAAGCGATAAGGTAATCTCTTATTGTACGGTGCTTAGTTGAATTGAAAACAGAATTAGTTGCATTATGCAGTATAGGCATAAATTCATTATCTATGTCCATTCATTCATAATTTGACTCTAAATGGAGTAATAGATCACCATTAATTTATTCATACATCATTCATGTTCGTTTTCCTGTTCAATTTTTATAGTACAATATCTAAAGTATGAAGTACTTGTAAAGAAACAAACGATTGGAAAAACACTTTAGGGGTGATTGGGTACACTTTTGTATGGCACAAATAGTGGTAGGCTTTGTTTTTTAAGGGGGATGGCTTGTCCACTTTCTGTTTTACAACTTAATCATTAATACATTTTTTTGTTTGTTACGGGGAAAAATATTGAACAAACACTTTAAGTGAACAAAATTTGTATGTCAATGTATACGAATATTCTTCACCGTTGGAGTAATTAAAGGAATACTTTTCTTTGAATTATTTAAAAGAAAAGGTAGTTACCCTTAAAGTAATACTGATTACCCATATAAATGGAAAGTTTTAATTCATTAAAGTGAAGGGTGGATATATTGACCCTTAAATCCAATGGACAGTTAAAAAGAAAAAAAAAATTTGCAATGCTATAAAAATTTATACATTCTAAATTATTCTGACTTTGGCATATTGACATTTCCCTAGTTCCTTGATGCCATTCATTTTGTGATTAAACAGATCAAGATTCGTTATTTTGACACTAGTGGAGTCTCTCAGCAAAACATTGTTGGATATCCTAACTTTGAAGAAATATTTAAGAAACAGTGTTTTGCACTTAGGATATTGACCCTTAAGGTTGATGAGATAATTGAAGCCATCTCTGGTCAAACTACACTTCTAGATAAAGTGTTACATGTACGGAAAACCAGGGGTCATTCTTCATCTCCTGGCAATCGTCCCACCACTGGTGCCATTCAAAGTCCCTCCCCCGACTTTGTTTCTCCACAAGAAAAATACCGTGGGACTTTGGTTGAAATCTCATCAACGGAAGGTTCAGTCTCATGTCGTCGGGGTAATCCTTATGATGACTCCATCTTAGACTCAAAGGAAAGGCAATTACTTGATTTACTATGTAGGTTAGAAGGGGCTTTGGATGGTGAAAGTAATGATACATTTCAATCAAAACCATTGGAAATGGGCAAGCAAACAACAAAGGCGATGGAGGAATATATGGTACCGAATTGTATTTGTTACAATTGCTTTGTGTGTTTTCCATTATTGCACTTGATGTATAATTTACTAATGTAAAATGTATTTCGTGCGTTACATAGGATGGGCATATTCAACATTCTCGAGACAAGAATGTCATTTCTAAATCTTGTCGACTGCGATTCTCCGTTGGTCCTTTCACTATTCCCTCCCCAATTTCCGAGGATGCAAAACAGCTTATTCTTTATCTTTTTGATGACAAATTGAATACCATGTATGATCTGATATATACAAACTGCTTTTACGACAACTGTATTTGTAAAGTGTGCTCAAATATTATTATCTTGCTGTTATTTGTTGAAATAACACCATTCTTTCATGGTAAAAGGGAAATTGTGGTGGATATAGGAGACAACAGTATAACTCGGAGCAGCATGCGTACTCTTTTGCCAGGAGAATGGATTGATGGCGATGTAATAGTTGCTGCCTATTATGCTTATTATTTAGGACTGGTCAATTTTAAAGACGACTATGATGTTATATTACTAAGTACGAATATATATCCTAACGTGTTCACTTTGTTTGCAATTTTTTATTATGTTTCAGATTATAACTATGTACGCAGATTATAAGAATATGAAAGAGGCTGAAAAAGATGTCACTTCCCCTCGATGTTGGTTTCTACCTACATATTACTCTGTAAGATAGGCATAAAATTATATCATTGAAACACTTCTATGGAAATAAGCTAGTGTAGTTAGTTGCCTCACCATTTTTCCATTTTCTTTGATTTAACCTTTGTTCTAAAGCAAGCTGCACTAGCTGATTGGAGTAGCCTTAACTTTGCACAAGCTGCTGGTTTCCGAGATCGATACATGAGTCGTTTGGATACCTGTGAAAAGGTTAACACATTACGTGAATTTAGTTTCTTTTTCACTGTCATTGTTATAACTTCTTTTCATTTCACCTGATTGATAACGAAACATTATGCAGTTATTGATGTCCGTTGAATGTTTAATACTTGATACCATGGCAGATTTATGTCCCCATAAATTCTGATGGTCATTGGTACATGCTTGTTGTTGACATTTCTCATGCAACTGCAACTATTTGGGATTCATTGGAATCGCCGAGTCGAAGAGAGAAAATGATTAATGAGTCTTTGGCAATTGTATGTTCTTAAAATCATTGACTATATTTGTGTATATTTAACACTTGAATGTTTTAAATCTTGCAATACTTATTGGTTGTTGATGTTTACAGCTTGCCTCCCTGGATTTTGTTCTCCGTCAAGAGGCTAGAGCTCTTTTTTGTAATCAATTCACTTTTTTAAATTTTCAAATCTGTCGTCAAGCTGGTCTACCACAACAGCCAAATGGTTTTGATTGCGGCTACTATGTGATGAAGTATATGGATAGTCCTTGTATTGTTGTCCATGACTCTTATCAGGTTTGTACATTTGTATCTTATTGGTGTATAGTATATTTTCTGTATTAGATTAAGAAATAAGGATTTATATCAGCAGGATGAAGATCGACTTTTTAAAAAAGGTAATACTTTTTTAACTTTTTCAGCATGACTCGGATCACGCTCGCCTTCTTCTAGCTCTTTATTTGGTGCAATCTCCGCTTAACAAGATCAGGTGTCGACTTATTCAAGAAGCGCGGAAGTTATAGGTTGATTGTGCAGTAATTTTTTTTTTTTTGCCGAACCATTTTGTAGCATTGTAGCAATGTTAGGGTAAAAGGTTGGCAAAGTTTTTTTGATGCCACCCCATTTGTTGGTTTTTTGTATAGCAACTACTGTTGTTGTGGAATCCGCGAGTTCACTAACCTAGGTTAGCTGATGGGTGGCCCTCTTATTTTTTGGCTGAGGGTGCTTATTTTACAAATATTGTGTTCCTGCAAGATTACAATTACTGCGCAGGCGTTCAGCAACTGTGATGGCCCTATTATTTTTTGTATATGTGAGGGTGTTTATTTACCAAGAAATTGTACATGTAATGGTTAATCAATTGATGTGTACGCTTCTGTACAAGTTTTCTGTTTTACTTGAGTTCAGTTTTTTCTTTTTGCTTGATTTCAGTTTTTTTCTTTTTTAACTGCAAGATTCAATGGTGGACGGTTTGGAATTGTTGTTTGGCTGTTAGGAAATGATAAAGGACAATGAAAAACTAAACTCCGCACCAATTGGTTATGTGGAATAAAATGAGTATTACAGGTTTGTCCAACTAATGGCCCCTTCGGTTTCTGATGTTGAAAACCTTGTTCAAGAATTTGAAAATAGGTGGGGAGAGCAATATGTTATTGTTAAACAAATAAGCCTTTGGATAGATAGATTTAAAGCACATGTGAAATAGTTTACTAATTTTTAAATGCTCGTTTTCTACACACCAGAGACTACAATGTATGTTATTCGAAACTTAAGAATTCTTATAAATTTTACGTTAAATTAGCATATTTTTTCATAAATAAATATAACAAAAAATATTTTTGGTTATGTTCATTTCACCAAAAATGCCTCATTTGACGCCTGGAGGGGTTGGAGACAAAAGTGAAATGCCTTAAAATTCTTAGTTTTTGACTGATTTTTATATTAAATAGTTTGAATAGAAAATATTGTTTGACAATTTAAGTGTTGGTTCTTTCGTTGTCTTCAAATTGTTGGCCTAACTGGTGAAGAAATCATTAATTTTGATGATAACAATTACATGAAAAAAGGATTATTTAGTATATTT
Organism: Citrus sinensis; assembly: GCF_022201045.2. NCBI lineage: Eukaryota > Viridiplantae > Streptophyta > Magnoliopsida > Sapindales > Rutaceae > Citrus > Citrus sinensis. The sequence continues at coordinate 34,564,414 of NC_068558.1, read as the reverse complement.
ATAATCTCATATTTATTTAAAGGTAAACTTTCTACCCTAACTAAAATCAACCTCAAGGCATAAATTATCAATGAGAGCTATAAAAAGGGTACGACGAGTTATAAAGAGGGTACCAACTCGAATAATTAACTTTTCCATACTCGTAATGCTAATACACTTTAATGTGTCCATGACTTTGTATCTTAAAAGCTCAAGGCTTCCTTTCATAATCTCTATAACAAATTATCAATTTTCATTGTATAAAGTTGTATATTTTACAAGGCAAATTATTTAATAAAAATGAGTATTTAATGATTTACGGACCACATCAACAAGATTTCATGTTTTTTTGCTCCTTACGTGTTATTTTTAAACGCTAAAAAAGGACGTATACAAAAATAATTGAATATACGCGTTCAAAGTATAATTTCGAAAATCAGTGCTCATGGCCACAAAGTTTGCGGCTTACCTCTTCCTGTAAAGCCGCTAACCGCTTAAATTCACTTGCATGCCAGAAATATAGCGGCAACCCGGCTTGTATATGCGGCTAGCCGCATGTACATCACTTTTTGTAACCCATTCCAGAAACATAGCGGCTACCCGCCTTCAATTTTCAGCTAGCCGCATCTGCTACGCTTTTGATAACCCATTCCCCAAACAAAGCGGCTACCCTCCTTCCACTGTCTTCCTCCTCAATTTTGTAGCGGTCTCTCTCCCCTCTCACTCTCGCTGAAAATTGTGCACTTCTTACACATTTTGTCTTTAAATTAACTCTCCGAAACCATTTTCCATCCATTTTACCTAATTATCAACTCCCAAACTCTCATTTCATCAACTTCTCTAAAAAATCCAAAATCTTGAACCCTAGGTTACCACTTTCTGCAATCTTCAATTTCACCCACTTTCAGTCCTTTTTTCATTAAATCAAACCCGTACATGCTCTCTAATCACTGATAATAACAATTTATTCGCTTTGGATTCAAAAAATTCTCTTCAATTTTGCATCCCGAACTTGTGTATTCTTGGGTATTTCTATGTCATTCAACGATGAGGACCAAACAAGTTTCGAAGAAGCGAAAGTTTAATCAAAATGCGGATGTTCCGGAATTGATTACGACTCATTTCCCAACCCCACCTTTGCGGAAACGCTACTTCGACAGGTTCGTGACGAGGCCAGTCATCGATTCCTACTTTGTTAATCTTGTCATGTTACAACAGTTATCTATTTGCGGCAAAACCCTTAAAACTTTACTCTTTGGCATGGGTTGGAAAAATGTATTACTCATTAAGGAACCTATTTTCCGTAACTTGGTCAGAGTGTTCTACTCTAACATGCAAACTTCTTCGGAGGAGGTTGATAGAGTAACTACTAATGTTGCTGGGATTCCAATAGAATTTGATGTGCAGAAATTGAATACGATCCTTAAAACTTCTAATGACGGGTTCTGTGTATACTCTTCTAGACATAGGATTGAAGAAACCTGGTTCTCCGTTGTGGATGCTGTTAGAAATATTTGTAGGAGATCCGATTTATCAGAAAAATTCTGTCACGGTTCCTTAAAATCGCAAGCATTACCTCTCCAAGTTCGCGTCCTTCATAATATTCTGCAGCATATAATTAGTCATCGTAAGGGACATTCGGATGAGGTTACACGATTAGATGTTGTGTTGTTGGATAGCATACTTGTGGGTAGGAAACTTAATGTGGGGTACATTATCCTTCAGCATATGCGCAGCACTCCAGGAATCACAACCCGTTCTCTTCCATTTGGTAGTATCATAAGTCGCATCCTTACGCATTTCCGGGTTCCTATAGCCGAACCAGCTCATGACGAACCAAAGGAGTTAGGACCTGATGTCCTTGGTAGCTTAGGATTTGAACAGGATCTTAATTATGTCGGATGGTTTAAGAATGAGAATCTGCCAAACAAGCCTACTCAGATGGCTCCCACAGATCATAAATTTTTTAATGATGTGCTTTCTCCTGACAAGCTTCCTGACCTTAGTAATTATTTGCGGGGACAAAGATCATCCCGTCCTTCTCGTTGTCCAGCTCCTCCTCCAGCCCATCCTCCCAATGCTCCATCATCCTCTTCAGATGTTCCTGAGGATCGTATGCAGCAGCTGCTGAGTGAAGTTCATTCCATATCTAAAAAGCAGAGCGAGCTTGAGACACGGTTTGTTGCCTTTTACGATCACTTCCAGTCTGAGCAGCAGCGTCTTTTTGCGCAGCACCAGCAGATTCTGGAAGGCCAGCAGCTCATCTTGCGTGCTGTAGGGATTTTGCCGCCATCCGCATCGTCATCTCCACCACCTCGTTAGTGATTATCTTGTGTTTTATGGCCAGAATTTATGATGATTATGTATTTTGTTTTCAGATTTCAATACTTGTTATATTTTGATTATGCCTTTTGGACATTTTGCTATGAGATAGCTAAATTTTGTGGTTTCTGTTGACGATTTGCATGTACGGATGTTTTGATAATTTCTACTTCTATGCACTCTTCATTCCTGCATCCTGTGCGAGATAATTGATAGAGGTTTTTTTTTTTTGAAGAACGACGAGATGGATGACCTATATATTTTCATAAGTGTCATATTCTTTCAATAACACACCCCAAATATAATATCTCATAACGATCATGAGTTGAATTAAATAAATGTTAGTTTACTCATCTCCCTGTTCAATATACCAAAGCATTACATATACAAAATTTATAGTCACTTATCGTACATTTCGGATTGAATAGTGGCATCAATTAAATGGGATATTTACCATTATTCTTTCTGAATTTTTGGTATTATTTTCAGTTTGTTAAATTTTCACTAACTATGATTTGGTCGGTATATTTGAGGTTGCACTAAACCGTTGCTATAGTTGGGTACTGTGAAATGATTTATTGGCCTGGTGGTTTTGTGCATGGTTTTGCTTGTTATAGCGGCCATGGCTCTCAACGACATGGCACCCATCATGCATTATAATTGCTCGAAAGAGTTAGCGCGTCAAATACCAATCTAAAATACTGAAGGTGTATATGCTTACCTACATATTTAGAAACAAAATTTTTCCTTTTTATTAACTCATGGTTCCAAGGGTTGCACCCTTAGGTAACATTTGGCATCGTTTGGCACGCATTATTGGGTTGGACCAATTATTACAATGGAATTCAACTATATTCCATTAGATTAAGTTGGATAACATTATATGATCTTATGTTTGGTGCAATAACGGATTCAATTATATTAAATTACATTTAAATAATATTCATTACTGTTTAAGATGGGATTTTAATATAAATATAAATATAAATTATTCATTAATTTTTATAATCATAATTAAAATTAATTTATCCAGCAAGTACTATGAACATTGAATAGATTGATAATACTTCCATATGGGGTAGTCATAATACAATAAACAAATTGACATATTCAAATTGTTATTGGGTTGTCATAATTACAGTAAACAAATATAAATTATGTTATTTGTAGGTTATTTCAAATGAGCTGTATCATTTCATTAAATAAAATTTTTCAAACAATAAAGTAATTAATAAAAATTAAGTAAATCATTAATACAAAATTTTCCTGCATTAAAAATTGACATAATTTAATTTTAAGTTATAAATGAAATGGTCTAATAACATATGGAAGATATAAATAAAATGGTCCAATAATTAGTCCAATCTCACACTCAACCAAATTATGAGGTTGGATAAAATTTTCATATATATTACAAAAAATGTCATGGCGGCATCAATTTCAATTTCCACGCGCGAAAATAACATTGATATTGCCTGCCTCTTTGTTGGGGATGGGCCTGATGCTACAAGTACCCACTTTGAGGTTTGCTCTAAGGCATAAAAAGAACCAGGCGTTGGATTCTAACTGAGTCAAACCAACGCTTGTGGTTTATAATAATAATAATAATAATAATAATAATAATAATAATAATAATAATAATAATTCTTATTTTGAATGAATAATGGTTAAAATAATAATAACGATTACCTCACTTCTCTGTCTGCAAATATCGAAGACTAAATTAGCAGAGCCTTCTCTTTCTCAAATCCCTAACATGTTCTAAGTTCGAAATCCTTTGGACCTCACGCTGTGTCTCCCAAAACCCTCTTCTTTTTCAACCCAAAATATGGTTTTTGTCTGAAATCAAGCACCCTCTTGTTCTAATTCAGTGAGCCAATCTTCAATAATGTACTGGGGTACTTTCAACGTTCAAGATGTTCTTAATAGCTTGGCAAACTAAGATTTTGGGTCCCAGTTTTTTTTAGGGTTTACTTCATCAGTAAAGTAAAAAGGGCACAAACCGATTTGGTAAGTATTAACCCACTTTCCCCTTTGATTTCATAATGCCAACAGTCACAGCCCGCATTTGGTTTCTGAATTTGAACATATGGAAAATAGCTGTTAATTATCCATATATTTAAATGCCTCATTACCTGCTGGCCGAGATAAACAATTTTCTGTAGGTTAAGTTGTGCATTTATTCAAGTTTGCGGATTCTTAGGGTAAAAGGTTTGTGGGAACTTAATCGAACAGGGCAAAATAATTATTAACAAACAATTATTTTGTGGTGGGGAAAAAAAGACTTAAATTAACTTACTTGATTTCATCAGGAACTAATTACTATAGTCTTGCAACCTATATAAGACCATGTCAAGGTTGGTGAACGAATATCGTTAATGCTAATTGTGAAATAAAATTTGTAAATGCCATATCCTATTTTTCGTGGCTATACGACGTTTTCAATGTGTGATATTCAACATGACTTAATCTCTTTGTCCTTCACATGTTTGTCTTGATTTGCCTGGTGACCTGAATTATTTTGACTTCTTTAAAAGCTCACTTGCTCTCATACATTCTATTTTTCTAGACTGCTTATGGCCAAAGGAGACTGGAGGCAGAAGAGACGGTTAGTTGACGTCACCTCCCAGGAAGAGGGGAATGTTGATCTTATCACCGAGGACTGTAGTCGTTCGTCATATGGCTTTGTGTCATACTTGTAAGTTGAAGTCATTATTATGGTAATCAAACATTTGTATTCGTATCTAACTATTTACGGGTTCATTGTCTCTCGTACAGCAACGAGCAAGTGAAGCGTATGAAAACGTCTGATGAAAACTTTATTGTAACGAAAGAGGTATTATATAGTCGTATTGTCCATGGTACACTGTTAATTGTAATAGACATATATTGCTCTCAGTACATTTTTACAACTGATTCACAACAATTTCTGATGTACCTTTCTTTTCCTTCAGATAAGAAAATGGTTGGGTGAAACATACAAAAGCCTACCCCCGAATGAAAAGGCGAAGTACATGAAACCCCCCATTAATATTGCAGATTATGATCTTCAGATTGATGATGGCGAACAATTGCAACAAACGATGGGCAAAAATGGAATAGAATGTCGCTGTGCTCCAGATCGGTTTCATGAGCTGGTCAAAATGTTTAGTCTTCAAAAACAGCGATCCGTACGGGAAATAGGATTTGAGAGCCTCTTACAGTTGCGAACTGGTAGGCTGCGGAGAAAGTTGTGTGCATGGTTGGTTGATAAATTCTTACCTGATGAGGGTGTCATCATTTTGCACAAACAGCGCATTCCGGTGACTGCGACGACATTTTCCAATATAATGGGAATACATGATGGAGGTTTATCTGTGTCTTTATCTGGTGACGCTGATAAAATTGCAAGGTTCAGAGACACTTTCAAGTGCACAGGTCGAGGAATAAGCATACAAAACTTGGAGGATTTCTTGAACCAATCAGATGGTACTGCCGACGAGTTCAAGGTGCTATTAATATTGGTATAATATAGTTAACAAACACGTGAGAGTTTATAAGTTTGTAGCTTATCTAATGCACTAAAATAAACTGTAGGTTGCATTTGTTCTGTTCGCACTGGCCACCGTTTTATGCCCGTCAAGTGCACCAATTATATCGGCTTCTTTCTTGCACACGCTAAGCGATACTAGTGCAATAAGAGAACGTAATTGGGCATCCTTTTGTTACGATCGACTTGTAATTGCTATCTCCAAGTTCAAGTCAAATTCTTCAGCTCATGTTGGGGGCTGCTTGTTATTTCTTCAGGTTGGTAACTTCTGTAATTTCATTATGGGTTTAGGTTTATGCATTTATTCATAGGGGTAAAGTAATTGTCTCCATTAGTGATGACGCAACTGAGGCACTAACACATATTATATGCTAAAATCATTAGATATTGTACATGCACAATGTTGAATATTACGAAAATGTCCAGCGTGGCTCTTCACTGCCTCCAATTATAGCTTGGAATGAGGAAGAGATTAAAAAGTTCATGCGGTGGCTGAAAAAACAAGGCGGTGTGAATTCCGATAAGGTAATAGGTGTCCTTCAGTAGTTTTGCGTTAATGAAATGTTCTTTAGAAGCACTAACCGACCTAATGCTTATAGGTGCGGCCGCGTGACTGTGGAAATGTTGGATCTTTTGGCCCAGTTCCTATAGACATGCCCCAGATGCTGCAGCGCATAACGGAGCAGTCTGATGCAATACAAAACCTAACAACGAGCATCAACAAACTTAGTAATGTTATTGTAGATTTAGTGACTATGATGAAGCAATATGTTGATGAAGGTCAGAAAGCTGCCCCCGAATCGACACCGGTGCATGCAAAAGCTCCTCGACCATCACCTAAAGTAAGCCCCGCCTTTGAGAATCTTGATGAGAACAAAGATCCTGTGGTTGCACCCCATGACTTGTCCAACAATACTGGTTACGTTCCAGTTGAGAATACAAATCCTATTGCAATGGACAGTTTTTTTAATGCTGATGATGGTCCATTGTGTCATGGGCAAGCCACGGAGACCAATTGTCAAAGAAATGCAGAGGCTTTCAATGAAAATACTTGTACTGATGTTCCCCATGACGTGGATAAAATAGTTAAGCGATTGGTAACAACTGTTTCACCTCTTTCGTTTGTAATCCCCGGTGTGATATCGTTTTAACTGATCCCGTAATGTATTCCTTCTGTAGGAGGATAACGTTACGGGATACATGAATGAGCCAGAGTTGTTTAAGACAATTCGTAGTCCTTATGAGTTTCGTTCGATAAAAAAACCGAGTCGGTTCCAACGCTCGCCATTTGAAAAGGTTAACGACAAGTGTGTTACGGCACGATATTGGGCAGGCCCGTATGTGGTGACCTCGCCTGTCGCTGATGATGAACTGCAACTACTTACTTATATATTTGATGACAGCCAAGATGAAAAGTAAGTGTTAAACCGTGTATAACCTCAATATCAATTGAATTTTTGGCATGTGCTCATTATTTATGTTTTTCGTTCAGGAAACTACATTGTTTGCATAATAGTTTGAGGGAGTCTTCGTATAATTGTGAATGTACTGTATAATTCGTTTCCTTGTTATCAGCGAGATCATCGTTTGTACGGCGTACAACTCTGTGACGCGCAGCAGCATGTGCTCGTTGAAGCCAACAAGGTGGATACACAGCAATGTGAGTCTTATTGCGTTAAGTTTTTTATACTTTAAAAGTGCTTTCGTACAACGGAAAAAAAAGGAAAAAAATTGCAATTCCATTGTAATATTTCGGATGTTCGTTAATTGAATATAGTGGTTTGTTTGCTAACTAAAACTGACATCAGGTTATCAGTATGTATGCGGAGTACAAGACAATCGAAGAGCTACAAAATAACCCAACTGGACCACGCAGATGGTTCTTACCAACTTTTTTCTCGGTAAATTTATTTATGTTACAATGGATAGTGTTTCTCAAGAACAATTAATATTGAAACAGATACACTTGTATGTTTACCTCTCCTATGGCATCTTGTGCAGAATTCTGTATTAAACTCGGGTTGTACAAACCTAACTTCGTTTTGTAGCGGCAGCAGATGGGCTAATCGGTTCATGCCGAACATGGCAACGTGCGAGAAGGTGAGGATGTCGCATCCATAGGACCTATGCGTCGGTGAAATTTTAGTTGTTAATTATCCGTGTATTTAACATGTGCATGTTACCGTGATTGAGTTTATAATTAGAAAAAAAATATTTACTTTCTATGAAATTTGCAGATCTTCATACCGATGCACGATGGTTCAAACCGTTGGTTTATAGTCGTGGTTAACATCCCAGCTAACTCTGCTGAAATATGGGATTCACTACAATCGGCCAGGAATAAAACGAAGATTATAGAAAGTTGCCTATCTATGGTAAGCGTTGTGAATATGAATACATCTCTGTAATAGACATACATTTTTTAGGCGTATTAGGGAATAAATGTTTATCTTTTATCTGAAATGAAAACTGCAATTTAATGCTACAGCTTACGGCACTGGACCATGTAGTAGGTGAGGAAGGGCAGCAGGTGTATGGTCCAAAGTTCAAGTTCGTACATTTTGAGATATGTCAAAATAGTCGGTTGCCGCAACAGCCCTACTCCACCGATTGCGGCCTGTATGTGATGATGTATATGGATGAGCCTCCTATTGTTGGAACCCAAAGTTACAAGGTAACAATGTATGCACAATTGTGTTGATGAAAAGAATTTATTTCCAAAGAATAATCTAAAGAAAACGTTAAAACTTCATGGTTATTGTTTTTGTCAAATCATAATGTGCATCTATATGAATATCAGCATGACTCAGATCAGGCGCGCCTCAAAATGACATTGAAGTTGACATTGTCGGAATTCAATCCTGCACGCAGTAGTGTTGTGCATCTGGCTAGCAAGTATTATTCCAGGACGATGGCTGCAATCTTAGATTTACCTCCAACAACGGGGAAAACTCAACCGAAGACGGGTGACAGAACAAAATTGAAGGTTGGTCCAAAAAAGAACGTGGCAAGGCCTAAACAGAAAGGTCATGGGAAAAGGAGATAGTTTGTAGGTAAGTGTTATATTTTTGTTTTTTGGTTTTTTGTTGGGTTGGGTAGATTCGGAAAACTTCAACCACATTGAAGTTCATGTGCATATGTTATTTTTTGATGTAAAGGGGCACAGCCACGATAGATGTCAACATGATATATTTTGTTCTTTTGTATTTTGTTGGGTTGGGCAGTTTAGGAAAACTTCAACTACATTGAAGTTGATCTGCATATGTTATTTTTTGAATGTAAAGGGGCACAACGAGGATAGATGTGAACATGATATATTTAGTTTTTTTGGTTTGTGTTGGGTTGGGCGGTTTTGGCAAACTTCTACAACAATGAAGTTAATGTACATATGTTAATTTTGGACAGTACATCAATCACAGAGTTCTTTTGAAATCTCTTAAAGTTATTTGGAATTCTCTGAAACACTCATGTTTTGCATTTGGAAATGCTTGCAGTTTGTGTAAAGTATGCCATATATTAAGTCTCGAATTTATGTTTTTATTTAAAAAATAAAAAGATCCATAATTTTTACATTATAGTCCAAATTCTTAACAGTAATCTAATTCTGGCCTCAATTGCAAGAAAAAAGAACACAAATATATAAAGTTGACATAAATTCAAACAATTGCTATGTTCACTCTTAACAAATTGAATGAGAAGGGAGGAAAATTGGTGAGTCCGGAAGTTAGTTTCAGAGAAAGGTTTTATGTTGGATTTTAAGAAGATAAATTATTTATCATGATCGTTGTATCACCTTTGTGATTGGTGTATTTCAATAAGTTTTAAAAACAAAGAAAATTTTATTTCCAATCATGATATTGTATTTGTTGAACACAAGACAAAACTCTAATGTGGTGTAATGCAGAGTAATAAATACACCTTAACTGTTACTTTTAAACCCTCAGAATGGGTGTATATGAAAAATAATTCGAATACATAGGATGACAATATAATTTCAGAATGATTTTTGGGTTAGTTTTTTTATTTTTGAAAAAGTAACTAAAGGTTGGAAGTTTAGTGGCTCACCGCGTCCGATCAACTGGCTAACAGTGTGAATTCAGCTGCACTCCAGAAAGATAGCGGTTAGCCAGAAAAAACATAATCGGCTAACCGATTGTGCATAGGAACATGACAACTTTCAGAGAGCTTGCGGCTGGCCGGCTGATTGGAGCGGCTAACCGCATATTCGCACAAAATTGGGACTTGAGGACAGAAAGGTAACGGCTAACCGCATGTGCACAGGTAATACTACAAGCTTCCAGAAAGATAGCGGCTGGCCGGATGTTTAATGCGGCTAACCGACTGTTGGAAGAAATTATTGAGTTCAGCACAGAAAAGTTGCGGATAACCGTTTGCCATCCACCGGCCAACCGCTTCGAAGCATTTGCACTCCAGAAACATAGCGGCTAGCCGTCGAGTTTAGTCGGCTACCCGCACAAGCAATACTGATTATTAAAACCATAATCAAAATTGTTCCTCCAAGTAAATAAACGTGTAGCATACAATATCCATTTCCTATAGCATGCATAGATGTCCACTTGAAAATATTACTGAAAACATGGACAAATAGGTTGAGGATAACAAATTTTTACCCAGGAATTATTTTGAACATAATGTTACAAAATGTACAGCTCGGTAATATTACAAAAAGTGTCATGCAAAAAAAAAATTGTTTCATAAAACTCCAACAATGTGGATAAGGCAGCACGCCTAGCTTTCCTTGAAAGGCCCTTTCAAGGAAAGTTAAGACCAGTATTGAATTGGCCATCAAACTTATTCAAAGCAGACCAAACAAAATCAACAGTACCCCTGGAGATTCCATCCTCATGTGGTGAAAAATTTAAACTTGCAGCTGCTGTCATGTTCATTGTATTTTCAGAAATAAAGTCAGTGTTGAAGCTAGCATTGTCATTATCATTCTTACCATTTGCTCGACCAACTTGTGGACATTTTCGTTTGGTATGACCAGGTTGATGACAAACACCACAAACACGCTGTTTTTTTGCAAAGGTTGATTTCGATGAACCCTTAGACTTAACAAGCAATGGATCCTTAATAACATCGCCCCCATGTGTAGTCTTCGTGGAATGTCCTGGAATACCATCAGTGGCTAATGCATCTTGAGCTCGTAAGGTCAATTCACGGATAACCTCAATGACATCATTATAACCATCAATCGACTTTGCTGCAAAATGTATCAGGTTTCGACACGCGATGGTCAAAGATCCAACACGAACAGCCTCACTGAGACTTGGGTTACCACAAGAATTTTGCAAATCAATTTTTGGACTTTTAGCATCCTTTGTCCAACGAGGCAAAATCATACACATAGGTATCTCTGATAGGTTTTCTGCCTTAATAACAGCGAAGCAGTGGCTGCATGGTATACCAAGTGTCTGCATAAGATTGCAAGTGCACACAACCCTTGAATCGGATTCATGAAAAATGACCCTCCAAGACCGATTCTCAGCTCTGAATTTTTTTATATCATACACTCGGCGACCAATATCGGACATGATATTTGAGATGTATAGCAACCCATCTTCACGAAGTTCTTCAAGGACCCGGTTAAACACTCTGCGAGTATACACTGAGGCTGCTTGCTTCTCGTAATGCTGGTGGAAAGGGGTGACTAACACAGGACATGTGTGGCATGAGAGGTGGTCATCTTCAGCCTCCTTATAACGTTGCCGCGCAATCAAAAGGTCCATCTCCATGACGAACTCAAATAACATCATCTTGCCACCAACATATTGATTTAGATATGCATTCATACTCTCGCATCGTTGATTACTTCGAAGTCCACCGAAAAAATTGTGTCTCAAAAACGTCTCAGCCCACATATGCCGATAGGTGTATAATTTACTTATCCACTCGTTGTTATTTAGCTTAAATCTGGCAACCATTTCATCCCACTTAAGTTGAAACTCATCCTCTGTCATATAATCCAACATAACATCTGAAGGCACTTGTAAAAGACGGGTTCGAAATATTTGTAGTTGCATTTCGTTCTAAGTGCCAACAACATAATCTGTGAGAAGCATCAGGCAACACTGTTCGTATGGCATTACGAATTGCCTTATCTCCATCAGTGACAACAGACACAGGCAATTTACCATCCATTGCTGAGATGAAAGTGCGAAGGAGCCATATGTATTTGTCTTCAGTCTCACTAGAAAGCAGTGCAAAGCCAAACAATGTACTCCTCATGTGATGATTTACACCAACAAACAAGACAAGGGGTTTATTATATGCATTAGTTTTGTATGTAGAGTCAAATGTTACAACATCACCAAAGTAGTGGAAATTAGCACGCATTCCAGAGTCACACCAAAAGATATCGGACAACCTGTTTTCAGAGTCCAGAGTGTATTGATAATAGAATCCGGTGTCCATGTCTTGTTTTCTACGTAGCATTGAAAGCATTGTTTCTGAGTCAGTTTCAATAATTTGCTGTCGACGGCCACTATATAAACGATTTCCCAGGTCATTTCTTATAAATCCAACATGCTCATATCCACCTGAGCGCTCTGCCATTAACTCATGGATCCGGGATGGTTTCATTCCAAAGTGGTAGAGAACAGAAGCAGTAGCATAATCAGCATCTGACACGTTACGGCAAGAGCGAAGAAATTGCACCTGAATGGGAGGCACTAGTGCATGAGTGTGTGTGTCGATCCACTCCCGGGCAACCCAAACACCTTTAGCGTGATTAAAGCCAATGCGAAAAGCAGCCTTACACGATACCCTTGTTAAAGGTTTGGCTATCCGTTTTCGATCACTTTTATTCAAGAACTTCTTGCACCTCTTACCTTCTTTTGAACAAACCCATCTTCTTATTGTGATATTGCCTTTTGAGTTTGCTCTTTTAATATCTCTCCGACCACTGAAACCGATACTCTTTGCATAGGCAAAGTAAAACTCTTCAGCATGTTCTATTGATGAAAACTCTCTGCCAATTACATCACACTTAGACAGCCTCTCTGTAGAAACAAAAGAGGAAAGAGGTCGATCACTGTCCGTGCAATCCTCTGAGTTGGCAAACGAAAACAAATGTGGTGGTCTAGAGTGGTCTGACGATGTCGAATTATGAGCATAGTCAGCAAAAGAAACGGAAGCACCACTCATGGCACCCTCCACTGACACTGCAGAAATACTCACGTCTATATTGAAACCCACAGAAGGTTCATTGCTTATGTTACAGTGTGTCTACATTTACAAGTCAGATAATCATTGATAGCTATACCAATGACACTGCAATATAGTGAAGAAGCAGGAAATAACTTAGCTTTTAAATTGTTGAAAACTTACCAACAACAGTCGAACTTAGGAGTTAACAGCATAAGGATGGGACCGAACTAATGAAACCATCTTCATCCCTTGAACGAGGAGAGGAGCAACGAGTTGGAAAAAAATTGTCAAGTAATAGGTGTTCATTTAAACGAACCACATGGTTAAGGTTATTACTCTTAAGAGGAAAAACATCTCACAAGATCTTTCAAAGCATATACACGCAGGGCTGCCTTATGCGACAGAGTAATGGAACGAAAGCTTCGAATTAATCCAACGAAGAATTCAAATTACTTGGAATCCCAATACAAATATTGGTACATGGAGGCATTTAGTAGGAATATTGAATGCAAAATCAGTGGACCAATAAGTTGAAACAAGCAAACCAAAAACTGAGACAATTGAACCGAACTAAGAAAATATTTTAGATATTTCACCCACATCATTCAATTTCAATCGAATTACTGGGACACAGAACGCAAAACCTTTGCAACTACAACTGAAAATACATCAACCGAAAAATGGAGAAACCACAACCGAAATTAGTGACCAACTTAACCAAAAAAAAATTTCTAAAAAACCTACTATCTAACCTTATTAACTGGAAATTTGACGATCGAATAGGAATAATTAACCTAAAACTAGAGAAAAAGTTAGTTCAAATGCATTAACCATTAAAAAACCCGATATGTAACCTAGAGAAACCGTTACTTGAAACGCATTAACCATTAATAGAGAAATTAGAACGAAAACTTGGAACACCTCCAACGGAAAATTCAAATTACTTGGAATATGACATTATATATTGGTACTCAACGAACTTAATAGGAATACCCAACGCAAAATTTCTGAATTAATAAGTTGAAACTATGAACCAAAAAATGAAACATATTACCCAAAACCCGAGACAATCATACTAAGATATAGGTTAATGATATTTAACGTACATAGTTGAAATTTTACCGAATTAATTAAAATCCAGAACGCAAAGCCCGTGAAACTATAATTGAAATACATCAACCAAAAATGGAGAAAGACCAACCAAAATTGGTTACGAACGTAACCAAAATAAATTCCTACAAACCTCTAACCTTGTACTGAACCTTCAGAACTGAAATTTAAACCTATTAAATAGAACATTTGACGTAAAAACAAAGGAGAAAACTTTAGCTGAAACACACAAACCATTAAAAGAGAAAGTAGAACGTCAACTTGGAATAACCCAACGAAAAATTCAACATGATTTGGAATATCACAACAAATTTTGGTACCTACGAACTTACTATGAATATCAAACGCAAAATACTTGTACCAATAAGTTGAAACATATTAACGAGAATTTGAGAATAATTTACCCCAAACCGAGACAAATCAAACCAAGAAAAATGTTAATGATATTTAACCCATGCAATTGAAATTTCACCAAATTAACTGAAATCCAGAACGTAAAACCTGTGAAATTTTAATTGAAATACGATAACCATCATTGGAGAAAGACCAACCAAAATTGGTGATACACGTAACCAAAATAAATATCTAGAAACCAAACCTGGTACCAAACCTTAATAACTGGAATCTCAACGAGTTAATTGGAATACTTAACGTAAAATTTGAGATAATATTAGTTGAAATATATAAACGGTTAATGGAGAAAGTAGAACGGAAAGTTGGAACATATCCAACGAAAAATTCTAATGACTTGGAATCTAACAACAAATATTGGTACTTGATGAATTTACCGGAAATACCAAACGTAAAATTGGTGAACCGATAAGTTGAAACATGTTAACCAAAAAGTGAAAAATATGAACCAAAACTGACACAACTCACACCAAGAAAATTGTTAATGATATTTAACCAAAATATTTATAAATTTTCCGAATTAACTGGAATACGGCACGCAAATCCTGTGAAACAATAATTGAAATGTAACAACCGAAAATGGAGAAAGACCAACCAAAATTTGTCACCACCGTAACCAAAATAAATATCTACAAACCTAACCTGGTACTTAACCTTCAGAACTGAAATTTAAACGCATTAATTGTAATATTTAACGTAAAACAGGAGAAAACTTTAGCTGAAACCCACTAACTATTAAAAGAGAAAGTTGAACGCGAACTTGGAACAAAAAATTCAAAATACTTGAAATATCACAACAGATGTTGGTACCTGACGAAGTTACTAGGAATATTAAACGCAAACTAACTGAATCAATAAGTTGAAACATGTTAACAAAAATGTGAGAATTATTTACCTCAAACCGTGACAAATCAAACCAAGAAAAATGTTAATGATATTTAACCCATGCAAATGAAATTTCGCCAAATTAACTGAAATCCAAAACGTAAAACCTGTGAAATTTTGATTGAAATCCCTCAACCATAATTGGAGAAAGAGCAACCAAAATTGGTGATCCACATAACCAAAATAAATTTCTAGGAACCAAACCTGGTACCAAACTTTAATAAATGAAATAGCAACGATTTAATTGGAATATTTAACGTCAAACTTGAGATATTTTAGTTGAAATATATGAACCATTAAGAGAGAAAGTAGAACGAAAACTTGGAACAGATCCAACGAAAAATTCAAATGACTTGGAATCTAACTACAAATATTGGTACTTGGTGAATTTAGCGGAAATAACGAACCCAAAAGTAAGGGACCAATAAGTTGAAAAATATTAAGCTATTAATGGAGAAGCATTACCAAAACTTGGAACTGATCAAACAAAAAAATTAATATCGTTATCTAACCTATAAAATTGGAAGCTTAACAAATTAGTTGAAATATTAGACGTACAAGTAATGAAATAATAGTTGAAATATTAAAACCAAATGTGGAGAAAATTTTACCGATTTTTGAAATTAATCTAACAAGAAATGGTTTTATTTCGAATTTAACCCAATATATGCGATTTGTACGACTTTAGTGGGAATACTCAACGTAAAACTAGTGGATCGAAAAGTGGAGATAAGCAAACCAATTTGTGAGAAAGTCTAATCAAAATTAGGTACGTGTTAAATTAACTTGTAATGTCACCAAATATATTGATATTTGACCAAAAAAATTGAGACATACTTATTTTAATTGTTTTAACTTTTATTCAAGCAAAATATAATTTTTTTCCTCTTAAATATTGTTTGTGTTCAATATTTACTAAATTTCATTCACTTTTTCCATTTTTTTTATTTTTTCCGCATTAAAAAAGTTGTTTTTTAAATTATTAAATTAACAACCGGTAAAATACCGGTTGTTCAAGTTTCCTTATTACTGTTGAGGCGGCTGTATCACAAACAGCACTGTATTATAGGAAGACTCGTGGGGTCGGCCTGCAAAACATCGCTGTATCTGGTACAACCAATTTTTATTATTTTTTTAATTAATTTTATAACCGGCGACCGGTTATCTCTTATTTTAATCGATTAGCGTGAACAAATTAAAGGTAAATATCATACAGCTACCGTTATTTTAAGTATATAACAAGGTTATCAATTTAAATTATAAAACTACCAAATACTCCCTCAACTTTACATGAAAATATATTTAAAAAATGAAACTTATATTTTTTTTCCTCAAAATATGTGACATTACTACTGCAAATATTATTGAAATATAAATAAATAAATATAATTGTAAATTATTAAATATTTTTATTACATTTATAAATTTAGTAATTTTTTGCATAAAAATTTATCATAATATTTTATTAATTTTTTACAGGTCAATGCAATCTAAATATTTAGATCACTAATTAATCAGATTTATTTTCAATTAATTGAAAGAAATCAATCCGATAATACATATAAAGTGATTCAAACCTCTACCCAATAATATGAGTATAATTTTTGTCTAACTTTTGGATAATTATCAAACAAGTATCTTTTTTTAAATTAATTATCCTGTTAATTATACCAAACATTATAATTATCAATCAAATATTATTGTTTTTATTATTAATTTATTACTAGTGGCCAATATTATTATATGATATATATAGGCAGCTTTAATGTATCTCAATCTCTTATGCAAATTAATTCATACAAACCTATGTGAAATTAATTTATTCTTTTATACTGCATTATTTTGATGGTTATATTGATTCACTATTTTTAAATGATAATATTTTCTTAAATACTTATAATAGACATGTCTATACACTAATCGTGTGTATTTACTTGAGTATTTAGGAAATGAGAATGAAGGAATGAGAATGAAACTCATATTTACTTAATAAAATATAATTTGAGAATAGAAATAAAATGTGTGGGTCCCACACAATTTTGTATCCCTCTAATTTTTTCATATTTTCCAAATTATTCTCGTTCAAAGCACAATTAATTTTATTATTTTAAATTTCATTATTATTATTATTAAATTTTATTAACTTTATTATTAATTATTGTTATTATTGTTTTTATTAATATTATCATTATTATCATTTATTATTATTAATTTTATTTTTTAATTAATATCATTTTTATAATAATATTTATACAAACACAATATAATCTCTATAAATTAATACTCGATAAATTAATAATCTCTATAATATAATAATTTTTTGCAGTCCCGACTTAGGCCCTGAAGCTAAATTAATAATTTCGATAAATTAATAAGATAATTTTTCTAAGAACTCCTATATAACTCTATGGTCACATTTATATCATAAATTAATAATTGCAGAAATTACAAATGTAACTGACTATGTCAATTTATTAAAATATGAGTCTATTGTAACTTGTTTTTTCTTGAAGTTTAAATCTAGTTGAATCTCATCTTTAATTTTTAACAAGTTACTATGAAATAAAAGAATACTTTGTGTTTATTTATATAGACAATAATTTTAACTTAATTCATTGAATACATTTAATTCCTAATTTAGTTCATTGGATATATGACTTAGCTAAATTATGTATATGCATGAATACTCTTTAATTAAATAGATAAGTAGTCAAATTCAATTGATACAATTTAATGAAATTACATTTATTTTAGTTCATTGAATACCCTTAGATAAATTTATGTAAATACATGAATTTAGTTAATCAAGTAGATAGGTACATTAGATGAATTAGTTCAAATTCAATTAATACAATTTAATAACTAACATTTAGTTTAGTTCATTGAATACATTTAGATAAATTTATGTAAATACATGAATTTAGTTAATCAAGTAGATAGGTACATTTTTTTTTTGAAAGGAAATAGATAGGTACATTAGATGAATTAGTTCAAATTCAATTAATACAATTTAATAACTAACATTTAGTTTAGTTCATTGAATACATTTAGATAAATTTATGTAAATATATGAATTTAGTTAATCAAGTAGATAGGTACATTAAATTAGTTTTAATTCAATTTATACAATTTAATAACTAACATTTAGTGTAGTTCATTGAATACATTTAGTAAAATTAATGAATTTATTTAATCAAGTATACATTATTTATTTGATGGATTTATTTAAATTCTATTGATTATATTTGTAAAATACAATAAATTTTCAGTTAATTAAATGTTAGTTCATTATACTGTGAACACACTCTATAAATTAATAATTTATTAATTTATAGATTAATTAATATCTCTCTAAATTAATAAATTTATATGTTCCGACATTATTAATTGATAGAGGTTATATTGTATTTAGTTAATGAAAATTACATTATTTAATATTATGGGTATTTTGGTAAATTGATTCTCATTCTCATTTCTTATTCCCATTTATTTTGCCAAATAAACAGATCGGTGATATTCCAACACATTTACATTCTCATTTATTTTTGCTAAATAAATATTAGAATCTCATTCTCATTTTCATTCTTATTCCAGTCTATTCTCATTCTCGACCCATTTTCATTCCCAACTCATTCTTATTCCACTCAATTTCCATTCCATGAAATAAACACACCATAAATATAATGCTATTTTTTTATCTATTGAATTTAGTAGTATCAAAATTAATGATTTATAATAAAGCTTATTTTTTATGTTGTTAGTAACCATTATTACTTTGTTAGCCAATATTTAAATTGATTAAAATGAACTCAACTGAGATACTTGTTATCAATATTAGACATTTATTATTAAAATGTGTATATAATCTGTAGTCTATATATATGCTTTAAGAAATTTGTTTTGCATATTAAATTTTTCAATTTAAGTAAATCATATTTATAAGTTAAAGTTTATATTAAAAAATATAAAACAAAATCAGTTTTTCATTAAAAAATAAAAAAATATATAAATAGCCCCACCCTCGAACCCTAATTTCTAGTTTCTACCTAACAATCAATTTTTTCGCTGCTGCTGCACAAAACCTTGGCCGCTTCCATTTCCTTCTTTCTTGGTAGCCGCTGCTGCTACTGCTGCCATTGCCACTTCCTTTTGATCTGGTTGGCTAACAACTTTAGCACTCAGATCTTTTGGCATAAATGTGAGCTGTTGCTTCCTTCTTTCTTTGTTGTCGCTGTTGTTGCCACTTCGTTCTAATTTGGTTGGCTAACAACTTTAGCACTCTGCAAATTTCACCGTATATTTGTGCACACTACCGTATTCTGCTAAAGTTTTGCTTTAATTTTGATTTTTAATTTATTACCTTATTTTTTGGCATTTTTGATATTTTATATCTATTGTTGGATATTTTAGGTTGCTTGCATGTTTAGAAATTTAATTTTTTTTTGTTAATTTTATGATTTTGAGTTAGGTTTTGAAGTACTATTTCGGTAGTGAGTGATGATATTTTTCTTCTTACTGTCAATATATATAATTACGTGACTAGATATTAGATTATTGCTGCTTCGTTTTTATTGGCACCAATTAGCTGCTGATTTTTAAGATCAATTTTAATGGATTCTTTAGTTTTGTTATTAAAAAATAAATAAGCCTTTCAATGGAGTTGCATGTCTTTTTGCTTTGATCTTTTACATATTGTATTGAGACAAAAGCTTCATGTGATTCTTTGTGATTTTTTTTACTTAAAAGTCTCCAATTCTGCAATATATAAAGGACTTATAATCTTCACTGGCATTGAAAGTTTTTGGGGGTCTCTTTCCTTTAGGTTATTGCAAAATGTCCACGTATTTTGGAGAGGTGCCGGCGAAGCAAGTGGTTTGGTTGGTTCTTTTGGATGCTCTTCATTTCTTGCACTTTTTTTTTGGAACAAGAATTTGGGTATTATGCAGTTCCAAGTTCGAGAAATCTTTGAATTTCAGCATTCCCCCCCCCCCCCCCATCATAGCCAGATTCACCACATCATTTTAAGCTATTTGATCTTGCTCAACTGATTATTAGAGATTGTTGGTGCATATTCCTGAGGTAGCACTTTCGAATTAATTCCCTTTTCCTACTTCTCAGCGATTTTCAAATTTAGAATTATAGTTTATCTTGGACATTTACTAGGAGAATGGTGATTATTACAAGAAAAGTGACAAGAATGGACAAGCAGTAAAAAATATTGGGGACGTCTGATTGGTACATTTTCTTTTTTCTTGGGAATTTTGATGTTATGACAAGATCTCTGCATGTTATATTTTAAGAACTACTTGCTTTTTATTTTTAACTATTAAAGCTGTTATGGCCTACAAATGCTATAAAACTTGACACTTCTATTATTATAAACACATTTCATTACAATTCTATTGTAATTAAACTTTCTTTTCTTCTCTTTTTGGCACTTTTGTAATGGGGCTAGTTTGCAGAGCAGACAAATGAAAAGCACAATGACTGTCTTTGTTTCCTTCTGGCTTTATGTCAGCATAGCAGGCTTGCATCTCTCTACGGTAAGCATGTTCTGTTTATTTTTTTTCACTAAATCAATAAAATATTTTTATTATAAGATTAATTTTAAGAAAAAAATATGTTTTTGTGATTGTAATTGTGTGATTGATTAGAGATTGTGTGTTTTGGATTTGATCTCATGGATTTAGAGTTGGATTATGTTTGGAATTGGAATAATGTGTTCATGCACATATGATGTTTGATGAAGTTCGCATAAGATTGATTCAATTATATAAGTTTTTGATGCTGAATTAAGTGGAGCAAAAAATTTTATCAATGGGTTGATTTCTGTTATGCAGGTGCTGTCATTACTGTTATTTTTGCATAAACACATCACCTCAAAGTTTTCAGGCGCTGCTTAGCAGCTGTTATATAGTAAAAACAGCATTTGGAATTTCCAGGTGTTGTTTATGCTGCTGTTTATGTAGAAACAAAGCTCCTGAAAGTATTAGTGTTGCTTAATTGTTGTTTGACTTCCAAGTGCTGTTTAACTACTGTTATGCAGTAAAAACTCGACCTGGAAGTTTTTGGGTGCTGTTTTACTGTGGTTTATGCCGGAAAACAGCACCTGGAAACTTTCAGGTGCAGTTTAGCTGCTATTTATGTAGAAAAACGGCACCTGGAAGTTTGTAGGTGACATTTTACCATTGTTTATAAAGAAAAACAGTACCTGAAAGTTTTCTAGTGCTGTTTAGCTGTTTTTATATGGCAAAAACAACACCTTGAACTTTTCAAGGGTTGTTCTACTACTGTTTTTGTAATTGAAACTACACTTGAAAATTTTAGATGCTGTTTTGCTGAAATTTTGCTGCTAAAAGTGCACCTGAAAAGTTCCAGGTGCTGTTCGGATGCTGTTTTGAATCTTCTTTAGTTCTTTTTTCTTATGTCTATACTTCATCTTTTTTTTTTCCTTTGGTAATATGCAGGTACAATTTTTGCAAGGTAGTATCCAAGCACGTTGTTATTTTTTTTTTATTAAGAGGTAGTAATCTAAACTTTAGGCCTCAGTTTTTTCATTTTTGAGTGTATGATGGATAGGTATTGGATGTCATATGAATGACGTAGCTAAATGCTTTTTGGTTGTCTCTATTTTGGAAAATGTAGTATCATGTATTATGAAATAGTTATTTTATATTTTGAAACTGTCTAATTAATATATTCCTCACTTTATAGTTTTATGGAACAAAGAGTTACACCCAAGGAGAGAGATATTTGGTTAGACGCGAGTGGGCTATGTGCACATGGAAACTTGCAGTTACATTGTTACTTGATTGATAAATTTAAAATTAGCCTATAAAATTAATAGAGATATTCCTACTCTTTCAAATGCAATGGTAATTAGTAATCTAGTGATTTATTAGTGCTCTGGTTACCTGAACAGTGTGTTTGGATGTAATAAATTATGTCCAAAATAAATTATAGTTGTGGAAGTTATTATAAACGAGTAAACAAATAGTAAAATACATCCAACATAAATAAGGTTTAGATTTAGACTGTATTTTACTTATAAGAATAAATCTATTTGCTGATAAATTTTTGCCAGTTATTTTTAGGTGCTTAATTTTACTCACGAATGAATCTATATGCTTACAATCTTTGTCAGTTCTTTTTAGGTGCTTAGGGCCCGTTGGCGATAATAAATTTTAAAATTGAAACTGCAATGGCGAGAATAAATTGAAGAGAAATCTATTAAAATGACGTACTTGGGTATCTGGATCCGTATCAACATGCATCATGGGCTAAATAATTTGTATTAATGTCAATTAAATCATGATGGGGGAATCCACACCTCATGAATCACGCTCTAAATAATATGGTGCTAAGGGCTTATCGTGCCAAATAATAATAACATTGTACTAGAGGGCCGGTGAAAGTGAAACCAAGGCGGTACTAGACAAGATTAGTATTATTTGTCGACGAGAAGTCGAAACATCCACAAAAACTAGAGGGAAGGAGAAAATAAATTTACCAAATAAAGCCCATGACACATGTTGAGACTTAGGGATGGCAATGGGCACCGCCCGCAGCGGGTTTGCCATTACCAAACCCAAACCCGCACAAAATTTAAATTACCAAACCCACCCGCAACCCGCAGCGGGTTTTAATTTTTTTAAAAAAACCCACCCGCAGCGGGTTTTAACAATTACCAAACCCGCAATGGTATCCGGCGGATTTTTTACGGGTTTCCGTATTTAAAATCACAAATATTTAATATATAAATTTATAATAATAACCTCAAATTCCATATAACATATTCAATTTTATATTTAAACAATGTAAATGAAAAATTAAAATTTCCACATCAATTCAACATAAATTCTCAAATTTAAGTATAAATTATACAAATCTATTTAAAAAACACAAACTAATATCTAAAAATAATAATTACATTTCATATTATCATTTAAAACAAGATCAAAGAGAATATATTCATTTTAGTCACCAGCATAAGCACCCATCCAACACAATGCCTATAATAATAATTAAGATTAATATTTTCAAATACTAATTCGAAGGGAAATGCCTTTAGTTTTCTTTAGGTTATGACTTTATAATAAAAGATGAGCCATATACACACATACACAACTTTGAGCCTTTGGCTATTTGGTAATTTGATTAATTACATTATTTTCTTTATATATTTTTATATTTAAATTAAATTAAAAATATTTAAAAAAAATTATTGCGGGTTTGGTGGATATCCATGCGGGTATCCACCGGGTATAAGGTTAATACCAAATCCACCCGCATCCATGTGCGGGTTTTAATTTATAATACTAAATCCGCCCGCAACGGATAAAATTACTCGCAACGGGCGGGTTTTGGCGGGTGGGTTTGGGCGGGTTTGCGGGTACAATTGTCATCCCTATTGAGACTTCACCTTCAACACAAGCTTGAAAGGAAATTAGCTACTCATAATTGAACTAGGGGCAAAATGAGAATTTATTAAAACACGAAGAAAATACAAGATGGAGAAGGAATTACAGAAAATGGATCCCAAAAATAGATTCAGAGCTATTAAATTAGGGGGGGAGGCCCTCTTTTTATAGATACATGGAGTAAATTATGGCCATCGGATTAAAAACAGTTTGGACGCTCAGGATTGCGCCACGTCATCAGTCAACAGTACGTAGTTTGACCACGGGGATGAACAGTAACACGGTTTGACCCGGATTGAACAGTAACGCGGTTTGGTTGAAAATAATCCTGTGTGATGCATGTACCGTACGCGAGATTTTTCGTCCACTGATATGCTGCCATGTCACCATCAACAGTACATAAGAATTTTAGCCCAACAGGATCGTGACACCTCATCAGTCAATGCCACATCATCGGTCAATGCCACGTCATCATCCGTCTATGTGAACAGTATCGTGAAAAGTAACATATACAGTATCGTACACGTGAATAGTACTATACATGTGAATAGTGTCATTTTTCTTTTTATGCTCCTCTTAAGGTTTTCGACCGTCGTGAGTTCAAAAGTGATGTTCGTTTTGCCGTCTGATCTCTCATTTATTGTGAAATGACTATAATACCCCTAAAATACATAAAATACTTAATTAAAATAAAACACATGTAATTAAATCACAAGAAGGTTAAATACATAAAAGTAAGGGTTGTTAGTAAGACTTGAAATGTAAAATGACGGTTTTCTCCTTTATAAATATGTATTTTCTAACACTCAACCCTCGTTTGGTATTGTTTTTAAATTTATATTTTCTGAAAACAAAAATAAGAATGAAAATGGTGTTTTATAGTTGCAGTATTTTAAATTTAAATATGCGTTTGGTATTATTTTTTATATTCTGTATTTTAAAACTAAAATCAGTAATATGCGTTTGGTAGACACAATTAAAAATAATAAAATTATTATTTGAATTAATATTAATTTTGTCATCGTCATGTTGCAATTTATCTTCTTACTAGTTACCGTGCTTGCCTTTACTCCACCGAACTCATCCACTCAATACTCACTCAAATCAATTCCAGATTTCCACTACCCAAGTCCCATCATCAATTCATCATCATCTCCTCAAAACCAATAAACCGGCTCCTTTGGGCTTTGATGCTTGAGTAGTTTATCGAAAATGCAATTAAGTATTTAAGTTAATTGGATCCTTCACCTGCAGCATGGGTCACCTGAATTTACCCATATCAAAATGCAAAGCTCAACAATGGAAACTTCTAGACATCATCTCCGCCATAGTCTTCGGCTTACTCCTTGTCTTCTTTCTCCTAGTCTTCACTCCACTCGGCGATTCACTCGTCGCCTCTGGTTGCCAAGCCCTTCTCAACAGAGACGCAGCAACTGCAGTCGATCTACCATGGCGGAACCAGAGCAGAGACGAAGTAGTAGTACCACCACCGGCCGAGACAGAGCCAAGAGGCGGCAGCAACAACAGTTGATTTTGGTTACTGCGACGGAGAGAGAGCCGTGAATTTTTTAGATTCGGATAATGAGATGAGGCTTGGGGTTTGTTTTGTAATTTATTTTAAAATTTGTATTGGGATTCTTTGAGAACGTGTTAAACACGTTCTCACTTTTATAACTACAAATGAAAATTCAAATTATCTGTTTTATAATTTGTTTTTTCAATCCATCTCACTAAACACATATTATGTTTGTGGCAATCCCTAAGTTACGATTAACGTAACGTACAATCTGAAAAATCTTGTCCGTTGAAAGTGCTAAAATCTAATCCAATGACTAGTGTTTAATTTGTCCAAAAGCTGTAAAAGACGGGAAACCGGCTGAATTGGTGTGCCCATTTGACAATCTTCTCTTCCTCTCCAGTCTCCACTAACCTTTTCTTGCTCCTTTATTGCCTTCTGCAGCATCTTCTCCTGCTCTTTAACACAAAAAAAATTTCAAATCCGACAAGAACTCATCGTTCTTTACAAGCAAATCAAGATCATCACCAAGAATTAGACTTTTCTTGCTCTTTTTCTTCGAAGCACTCTTTGGAGAACATAAAAAATAGCCCTTTCCCTGAGGTGGAGACAGCGGAGAAGAAGGTGAATCCATCCATGAACTCGGAGAACTCAACGATGAAGAAAATGAGTTGGATTCGACTTCAACTCCGATTTCGAGGAAACAACGACAATAGGAACAAAAGCAAAAACAGACCCACACCTGGAATTTCTTTAAAATCAATTTTTTAATCTGGGTTCTATTTGGGCTCAAAGAAAATGGCAAAGGAGGAGAGGAATCACAACTAGAAACTAATTTTGCAGTCTCCAAGCCGAGTTTCCCATATGGGTTTTATTTGGAATAAAAAAAACTCTAACTTTGAAGTTGGATTTGAATGATGATGATGAAGAGATTGTGTGTGCTTTTCGGTGTAATGATGATGATGATTATCATTGATGTGGGTTTTGGGTTTGGCCGGGAAAGATTTGAGCCTGCAAAATTGGGATTCTAACTTAATGGGAAGGATTGAGTCATCGGAGAAACCAGAAAAGTTGACGGCAGAGACAACCGCCTGTAGAAGGGTGTTGCCTGCGTTGACTTCTTTTGATGACCGATTTCCAACCGCTTAAATCAGTTTTATTTTATTATTATTATGTTTACATGGCATATAATTATTGGTCAACTAGTCATATCATTAGATGTATGTTATGTTAAACGTAACTTAGAGGGATCCGTTTGTTTGTATTATGAAAACAAAAATGAAAATAATGGGTAAAAAACGCTACCAAACGGGCCCTTAGTTTCTTTTGTGTTTTTTGATCTTTTCACTAGGATGCTATTTCATGATGTATATTATTCATGCAATCATGAATTTGTACTGAAATTTTATTCTTATTTATTTTGATGTATTCTCTTCTATCTTTATCGCTGAGATCAGTTTTTCGTTAAATGAAAGTAGACATAAAAGTTATAAAGAATGAGTACGCCAGTTGAGAATATTTTTTATATTCTAAATATTACTATTAAAAAATTCATCAAAAAAATATGCTATAATTAGAATGTAGTTTTGTGTTTATTTTATATTTAAGTTTCAATTTTTCTGTTGAAAACAATATATATATGATCCTGCCTAAGAATTTAGATCATGCATTTGAAATTTGAATATATATTTTTTTTGGGGCCTTTTTTTCTAATATCATTTTTTTCCCTTGTATGCAGAGATCCATGAAATCTAAATCTCAAATTAGTTGCATCTGAAGTTTAGCTTTTGGAAGCTATAGATTGATTTAATTTTGAATTTGTCAGATGTTAAAAATTCTTAAAGAGCTATTTTCTCGCAAACTTGTAAAAAGAATTCTTAGCAAAAGTGGTTTTAGGCTCGTTTCCTTCTGCAATTCTAACTTTTTAGTGGCCCTCACGTCAGTTCACTATTGTCACAAATTGCTTTAGTGATAGATGCTGTCATTTGTGTATTGGGAATTTTTATTTCATTAATTTTTAAGTACATCGGATAAATTAATAGGACATTATAATTTTATTTGCAAATAAATGCCAACAAATTTAAGAATAAAAGACCATTTGATCTTGCTAATTCTTGATGTATTGTTATCTTTCTCTTTATTTCAAAGATCACTTGGTCGTTAAATGAAAGTAGACATAAAAATTGCATCAAACAATTATGCAAGTAGAGAGTAATTTTTATATTTTGAATATTTCTGTTAATAAATCCCTTAAAAAATATATGTTAAATGAAAATATATTTTTGTGTTTATTTTAGATTAAAAGTCTCAATTTTTCTATTGAAAACCAAATTTATTTGATCCTAGTTAAGAATTTGGATCATGCATTTGAAATTCTAAATATTGTTATTTATTTTATGGTTGCACTGTGTTTTCTAATGTCATTTTTTTTTCTTTTTTATGTGTAGACACTTGAAATCTAAAATGAGCAGCAGCTGGAGTCTAGTTTGTGGAAGTTGTGCTGTAAATTGATTTAATTTTATGAAGCTATTTGGTCACAAGCTTGTGAAAAAAATCTAATTGTCTTATTACATCTAATTAAATGAATGGAAATTTTAGTTTACTTAAATTTTTAGTGCATCGCAAACAATTAATAGGGCATTTATTATTTTATCTGCAAAGGAATGGCAACAAATCAAGAATACCTGCCATTCCAATCAAGACATGCCAAATTCATACCAATAAATGTTGTTTTTAAAGTGTTATATTCTCTTAGTACCAAATTGAGCTGTAAAAAACTTTTGAAAATGATTTTCGTCGAGTCAGAAAAAATTGAAGAATTGATTCTGTAATTGAAAACTTGACTTAATATAATTTATTTTTAAGATAAAAAAGTATACTTTGGTGTAACATATCGAAACATCAAAAGTAAGTATAAACAACATTAAGTTCAAGAAAAAGAAATCTAATCAAGTTGAAATGATAGAAAAAAAATAATGTTTTAATACAAATAAATTAGCCTCAATTTTATTAATTTAAAATATTTTGTAAGTTATAACTTACGTTAGCCTTAACTTTTTAAAAGATAATTTTTTTTGAGAAGCATAGCAATTGGCTGCATCCTTATATAGTATTATTGTTTAAGTTATAAAAAAAATTAAGGAAATTCTTTTAAAAGTAAAGAGAAAGATGAAAATAAATTTATAAGGTTATTTTTAACGTAAATAATTAAAATTAATTAAAATGGAGAACAATGATTCAAAAGAATTAGAATTTTCTAATTTTTTCTTTAAAATTATCATGATCTAAAACTAGAATTTAGACATTTTTTATTTGAAATAGAATTTTATTTTTCAAATGATAAATGTTTCTTAGCAAAATGAGAAATGATAGATGAACAAACGTTTGTGTAGAGGTCAAAAGGTCAAGTATGGATAATCAAATTAATGATTAAAACAATCTCTCAAAATAATGAATAACGATTTTTTTGCCAACCTTTAAAACTTTGATATAACATATTAATTTTCATGGTTCATGGAATAATCGTATAATAAATATATAATTTATTTGATCATAACAATTTGAAAAATAAAATGTTTGAGGAGTATAACAATTGCATGCAAAGCTGTTAAAATGAATTTTGGTTGAAGTCAAAGAAATTAATTATTTGAAAATAAATAGAATGACAACAATTTTAAACGAATTGATAAAAAAATTATTTTCCCATAAGCTTGTAAAAAATTCTTATATACAAATGGATGAAAATTTTGATTTGGTTAATTTTTTAGTGCACCGGATAACTTAATAGGGCATGATAATTTCATTCACAATTGCAATCATTCTGAATTGTTATTTATTTATTTGCAGTTGAAGTTATGAAAAATTAAAGCATTTAGTTTGAGAAGTAAAGAGAAAGATGGAAATAAATGCATAAAGTTTTTTAAATATAACTAAATACTATCAATTAAAATGATTAAATGATAATAAATATGTATAAAGATTAAAAGCTTAAGTATATAAAAATTCAAGTTCAGAAGAACTCATGAAGTAACGAAGATTAAATAAAAAAGGACTTAAATTAAGGACCCAAAACGTTGAAAATGATAAAAGGGTTGCAATAAAAAAAATTTCAATATTGTATAGTAAATTGATATTTGTTAAAATAATAAGGGGTTATATATAATTGGCCTTACTAATATTGTTGTTATTTTAAAAAAGTAATATTATTATTAGTTGAAAAAAGGACATGGAACATGTATCTATAGTGTTGGAATATAATGAAAATAATAGGAACATAAAACCATTGTAAGGTGTAAAAGAGTAGGAATAACATAACCTAAAAGTGAGAATAATTTACTAAAAAGTTGAAAAATTATAACGGAAAGCATGAATTTATGAAGTAAACTTGGATCATTAGCCAAAATATTGGAATACACTTAAAAGAGTAAGAATATGTAACAAAAAAATCCTGAAAATAAAGTTGAAATTGATTAAAAGAAACTAGGAATACAAAAAATAAACTTGAAATATCTAATCAAAATATTGGAATTCAATATAAAGAGTGGGAATATAGAACAAAAAAATGGTGGAAAAATAAGTGGAAGAGCAGAACTTAAAAGTTGGAATAACTTGATAAGAGCTTGATAAATTCCAATGAAAGTAGAGATCCGAAATATGAACTTGAAACATTTACCTAAATGTTGGAATTCAATAAAAAGAGTAGGAATATAGTATCGTGGAATATAGAGTTGAAGAGGTTAACACAATAGTTAGAACAACTTACAAAGAATTTGATGAATTCCAATGAGAAGTAGAGATCTTAAAAACGAACTTAAAATATTAACCTAGAATATTAGAATTTAGTATAAAAAAAAAGTATGAATATATAACCAAATTGTGGTGGTAATAATAATTGAAGAACTTAACCCAAAAGTTGTAAGTATCTACCAATAATCCGATAAATTCCAACAGTGAATAGAGATTTGAAAAATAAACTTGAAACATCCACATAAAATATTGAAATTAAATTAAAAGAGTAGGAATATAAAACCAATATATTGAGGAAATGACTCAAAAGTTGTAAGTATCTACCAATAATCTGATAAATTCCAACAGTGAATAGAGATTTGAAAAATAAACTTGAAACATCCACATAAAATATTAAAATTAAATTAAAAGAGTAGGAATATAAAACCAATATATTGAGGAAATGACCCAAAAGTTGTAAGTATCTACCAATAATCTGATAAATTCCAACAGTGAATAAAGATTTGCAAAATAAACTTGAAACATCCACATAAAATATTGAAATTAAATTAAAAGAGTAGGAATATAAAACCAATATATTGAGGAAAATGAGTAGAAGTGCTTAATACAGAAATTGAAACAACTTGACAAGAATTTAATAAATTCTAATGAAAAGTATAGAAATAAAAAATAAACTTGAAACATTTACTCAAATATTGGAATTCAATAAAAAGAATAGGAATATAGGACCAAAATTTGGTAAGAAAATAAGTTCAAAACGTTGACCCAAAAGTTAGAACAACTTACAAAGAATTTGATAAATTTTAATGGAAAACATGAATCTGAAAACAGAACTTGATATATTTACTCAAATGTTGGAATTCAATAAAAAGAACAGGAACATAGAACCAAAAAATGGTGAAAAAAGAGTGGAAAAGCATAACCCAAAAGTTGAAACGACTTAACAAGAGTTTGATAAATTCCAATAAAAAATAGAGATCTAAAAAATAAACTTGAAACATTCACCCATATATTGGAATTCAATAAAAAAAAGAGTATAAATATCGAACCAAAATTTGATGGGAATAAAAGTTGAAGAGGTTAACCTAAAGGTTGGAAGAACTTACAAAAAATTTGATAAATTTTAATGGAAAGTAGAGACCTAAAAAATGAACTTGATATATTTACCTAAAATATTGGAATTTAATAAAAAGAATAGAAATATAATACCAAAAAATGGTGAAAATAATAATTGAAGAGCTTAACCCAAAAGTTGTAACTACTTACCAATAACTTGATAAACTTCAACAATAAATAGATATTTAAAAAATGAACTTGAAATATCTATATAAAATATTATAATTCAATGAAAAGAGTAGGAATATAAAACCAAGAAAGTGCTAGAAAAAAATAGTTGAAGAGCTTAACCTAAAACTCAGAAAGAATTACCAAAAATCTAATAAATCCAACAAGAAGTAGGGATCAAAAAATAAACTCGAAACATTCACAAAAAATATTGGAATTAAGTAAAAAGAGTAGAAATATAGAATAAAAAAATGGTGGAAACAAGAATTGAAGAGCATCACCTAAAAGTTTGAAGAACTTAACAAGAATCTGATAATGTTTAACAGGTAGTCGAGATCTAGAAAATGAACCTGAAATATCAAAAGAAAAATGTTAGAATTCAATGAAAATAGTTGGAATATAGAACGAAAAAGTGGTGAAAATAAGAGTGGAAGAAGGTAACCCAAAAATTGAAATAACTTAGCAATAATTTGATAAATTTAAACGCGAAGTAGGGATCTAAAAAACAAATTTGATACATTTACCCAAAATATTGGAATTCAATAAAAAAAATAGTAGGAATATTGAACCAAAAGTAGTGGAAAAATAAGTTGGAACCACTTAGCAATAACTAGATAAAGTTTAATAGAATATTGAGATTAAAAAATAAACTTGAAATATCAACCTGAAAATTGGAAATTTAATGAAAGAACTGGAAATATAGAACTAATAACTAATGGAAAATGAGTTGAAACAACCTACGAAAACTTTGATAAATTCCAACGGAAAGTAGGGATCGAGAAATTGAACTTGAAATATCCAAATAAAATTTTGGAATTCAATAAAAAGAGTAGGAATATAGAACTAAAAAGTGGTAGGAGCAAGAGTTGAAAAAATTAACCCAAAAGTTGAAAGAATTTACCAAGAATTTAATAAATTCAAATGAGAAGTAAGAATCTAAAAACTAAACTTGATATATTTACCCAAAATATTGAAATTCAATAAAAATAGTAGGAATATAGAATCAAAAAGTGGTAGAAAAATAAATCGGAACAATTTACCAAAAACTAGATAAAGTTTAATACATTACAGAGATATAAAAATAACTTGAAATATACACCTAAAAAGTTGGAAGTTAATGAAAAGAGCGGATGTATGGAACCAAAAACTAGTGGGAAAACAAGTTGAAAGAACGTACCAATATTTAGATAAATAACCACGAAAAATAGGAATTTAAAAAGTAAACTTGAAATATGCATTATAAATATTGGAATGTGACAAAATAAGTAGGAATGTAAGCATTTTTGTGACATGTTTATATTTTTTAATATTTTTTATATTTTGGTACTATTTTTAAATTTAAAATTATTACAATCTTTTTCCTCATTTAATTACAATTTTATCCTTTTTTCCAAATTTTTTCATAATTTTTTCACATAAAAAACAAATAAAAATATAATTTTCATTATATTATCCGGTTAAAACCGGTTCTACCTGTTGCATGCATGCGCTGTATGAGATACAGCGCTGCATGGTAGGTTGACTCATTTCTGTGTATGCATGTGCTTGCCTAGATTTTTGGCCTACTGTGGTCAAGTTCTCCTATAGAGTTATGCTATTTGCCCCGAGTCGGTCAAGCCTCGAAGATTGTAAAACAACGCTGTTTTGACAATTAATTTTTTTCATTTTAAAATGAAACACCAGCTTCTTCGTTTCTCTCTCTCTTTTCATTTCATTCCTTTTTCTTCCTAAGTACAGAGCATTGTTATCTTCCTTCACAGCCCCCTCTAATTCCTCCAAATCTGCCTTTTTAGTTTTTTAAATCCAAAGATAATGTTCTCAAAGCATAGATTTTAAATCCAAAGACAATGTTATCAAAGCATATATTTTTTTCCTTTTCCAAAACCAGGAGAGAGATTGCCGGGACTGTGGCTGGAAAGAATTATTGTTTATAAATATATATATATATATATATATATATATATTGCTATGATGACTGTTGTTGGTGGTGGTGGTGACAATGGCTGGGTACATGTGATGGTGGCTGCCAGGCGTGATGGCTGTCGGTGGTGGTGGTGCTGATGGCTGGGTATGCGTGATGGTAGTTGTTAGTGCCTGTTGGTGGTGGTTGTTAGTGGTGGTGCCTGTGAAACGAAGAGGTTGTCGGTGGTGGTTGTCAGTGGTGGTGGCTGTGAACTGTGAAACGAAGAGAAAGAGGAATACAACGCCAAAGGTTGTGAGACAAAGAGGAAGAGAAGGCAATTTGGGGCTCCCTTAACTAAGACAAAATGACGTCATTTTAATGAGATTGAAAACAAAAAACAAAATAGTTGAAACGACGTCGTTTGGATTAATTTCGGGGTTTGACTCGGGTTAAGCGGCATTTTCCTCTCCTATATTATCAAGGAAAATTCTAAGTATGAGCATTGAAAAACAACTTTCATACTCTAAAGTGCAGCTTCCAAATGGCCTAGATTATCTTCCTAAAAAATTGAGATATCTTCATTGGGACACATATCCATTAAGGACACTGCCATCAAATTTCAAGCCAAAGAACCTTGTTGAACTGAATTTGCGTTTTAGTAAAGTTGAGCAACTTTGGGAAGGAAAAAAGGTAAGTTTTGTACTAAAACTAAAATATTAATTTTTTCTTGCTTTAAATATACATGCAATTAATTGTTGGATTTAATGTTGTTTTTTAATTAATATAGTTTTTATATATCTTTTATTGCAGGAAGCTTTCAAGTTAAAATCTATTAACCTCAGTCATTCTCGACATTTCATTAAGATGCCAGATCCATTAGAAACCCCAAATGTTGAAACTTATCTTTTGGATTACACAAACTTGGCTTGTGTTCCCTCATCTATCCAGAATTTTAAGTATCTCAGTGCGTTGTCTTTTGAGGGCTGCAAAAGTCTTATGTCTTTTCCAAGCAATCTTCATTTTGTTTGTCCAGTAACTATTAACTTCTCCTCTTGTGTTAATCTCATAGAGTTTCCACAGATTTCTGGGAATATTACACGGCTATACTTAGGCCAGTCTGCAATAGAAGAAGTTCCATCATCAATAGAGTGCCTAACTGATCTTGCAGAGTTGGATTTGAGTAGTTGCAAACGGCTGAAGCGGATTTCAACTAGGTTTTGTAAATTGAAATCTTTGGTTAAGCTTATTCTTAATGGCTGCTTGAACCTTGAGCGCTTCCCCGAAATCTTGGAGAAAATGGAACATTTAAAACGCATCAATTTAGACAGGACGGCAATTGCAGAGCTGCCATCGTCATTTGAAAATCTACCGGGGCTTAAAAAATTGTCCGTAAGTGATTGCTCTAAACTTGATAAGTTGCCGGATAACATTGGCAATTTAGAATCTTTGCGTCACATCTCAGCAGCTGGATCAGCTATTAGTCAACTGCCATCCTCTGTTGCAGATTCAAACGTACTTGAAATTCTTGAGTTCTCTCGCTGCAAAGGTTTGGTATCATTGCCTCGATCATTATTATTAGGTTTATCTTCTTTGGGACGTCTAAATATAAGTTACTGTGCTGTAATGGAAATTCCACAAGAGATTGCCTGTCTATCCTCACTGACAGGCTTGGATCTAAGTGGAAATAACTTTGAGTGTTTACCTGCAAGTATCAGGCAACTGTCGCGGCTGTGGTCTCTTGACTTGGAGGGTTGTAAGATGCTTCAGTCATTACCAGAACTTCCATTGTGCCTAGAATCTCTTGACTTGACGGATTGTAAGATGCTTCGGTCATTACCAGAACTTCCATTGTGTCTACAGTCACTAAATGCAAGGAACTGCAAGCGGCTTGAATCTTTGCCAGAGATTCCGTCATGTCTACAAGAACTAGATGCATCCGTACTCGAAAAGCTATCCAAACCCTCTCCTGACCTTCGTCAATGGGGAGGGGGATGGCTGGAGTCGCAAGCAATTTATTTTGGGTTTACTAACTGCTTGAAACTGAATGGAAAAGCAAACAACAAGATTTTGGCAGATTCACTACTAAGCCTTCGGCATATGGCAATTGCATCACTGAGACTGGGCTATGAAATGGCAATCAACGAGGTATCAAATTCGCTCTCTTGTTTACTCTGTCCCTCTTTGTTATATCTGAATCATGGTTTTCATTTTACAATTTTCTTTTTTTAAATGTCATTTCACAGAAACGTTCTGAACTCAGGGGATTTCGTTCTAAGGGCCTATTCACCATTAGTATAATGATGACATCACACTAATGTCGTATGAATAAAACGTTCTAAACGTTCTAAACAAATTGGTTTACAATTTTCGTTCTAAACTCGAAAAAGAAAACACTTCACGAGGAGAGATCAAAAAAATTTCTAGAAGTGTTACACGTCCGTCGGAACTACGGACTTGAGAGAATAACAATTGATTTTTTAAATGCCAACGCTCACCAACTTGCAATCTTTTGAACTCGATTAATAAATCCTTCAGTCTTGAAAATTACTTTATAGCCCTTAAGGTTCACAGAGCATTCGACAGCCCAAGTTTACAAGCAGTGGAAAAATCCAATGGCATAGAAAAGACATTGAATTCTTCTTTCCCAAAAGCACAGACATTGCAGCATCAATGAATTTTTATACCTTTACATTCTGCTTTTATACAACAAAAAATTTCAATAAACTGACAAAAATTACAAATCAAAATCAAACCCAAACCCAGAACTCTTTCTCTGACATATAAATAAGGATCAAACTCCAGAAACGCTTGCCCATTTTCCAAGCTCATAAGGATCACAATAATAATACAACTTGATTCTGTTTGACAACGACAAACCTGCAGCAACGAGAAAGAAAAAATATGCACTCAGCAACTAGATCACAACAATATAAATTCAGGAAGCAGAGAGCACTACAGGGAAGAAAATTGCAAATACTGACTAAATGACACAGCAACTTGTACACAGACATTCAAGAAAGAAAGGGCCAGATATTTGACAAAATCTTTCATTGATTAAGTAGCGCGAAGACGTTCGAGTCTTTCTTCGTGTGAGGAAGCACAATCCCATTCTTCTCTTTTCTGGGAGCAGATTTTTTCTAGCTGAAAATTTTGTATACCATTTGATGCAATTAACCACGGAAAATTGTCCAACTCAATTAACAATTAATTTCTCTCTCTTTATTTTTTAATTTCAAATACAATATGATCGTAGTCCATCAATCTCTCGGCCTTAATTGGGACCTGAAGAGAAAAAAAGAGGTTTATCAGAGGCAAGGCATCAAGCAGAAAGCTGGAATTATGAATGAACAAAGAGTGAAAGCAACTAATACCTTGAATCTACTCATTTGTGGAGCTCTATCCAACCAGTTTCTAATACTTAGCTGCTCAGAGCTCTGTGATGAGGTAAGCCCCTCCCTTTTTAGTGGGCTTCCGACTACAAGAATTCTTTTGGCATGAATACATGGTTCATTTTCAACTGCTCCTCCAAATGAAGCACGTCTGTCTACTTGTGCAAAGGGGTTTTCATCTTCATCAAGAGACAAAAGACTGAAGTCCTTCCCGAAATTAACTGAAGCTGAACCAGGTCTCTGAAGACGTAATGTGATCCAAACAATGCGGCACCTAACAGGATTCTTAAAAGTAAATTTTACATGCCTAGGTAATTTTTCAACACTAGCGGACTTTTCTGGACCATACAAATCTGAAGAAGATGTGATGAGGGATTGGACATCCCATTTTCCCATTGATGACCTTTCCTCCCGGTGTATCTTATTGCTTGCCCAGATTTGTACCCGTAACAGCAATAGGAAGCAACAGCTCAAAGAAAAATATGGACTCAGTAGCAAATTTAGGAGCCAGAGAGCACTGCAGGGAAGAAAATTACATATACTGACTAAATAATGCAGCAACCTCAACACACATTCATGAAGGAAAGGGCCGGATAGTTCTTATTCTCTTTCCTCTTAACTAATGACAAAAAGCTACAATTTCTCTAGCAGTTAAATTTTGCATTTGAAAATCGTTCCTCTCGAGATTAAAACTCATCAGAATAGTTCCTAATATTTTGTTTAATTATTGTGGTTTCTTTTCTCTTCTTTGCCCTCAATTTCAAATTTGATTTTAAATCCTCACCCACATCTACCCAAATAGGATATTACTGACGTGATCTCTGTTAATATCAAACTTGGGTTCCCAATGATAAAGGCAAACCAATAGAAACCTGATCTACAATCATAAATATCAAGTGAGTGGACCATCTTCTTACCTACAAAGGGAAGATCGTTGAGAATTTAAAATTACAGTTTACCAAAATATACATAAATGACGAGCAACAAAACTGTTCTTACTTGGTTTTTTCATCAGCAATTAATGAAATGGAAAGTTTATTATCGGAAACTAACCTACATGAAACTAAACCCCCAGCTGCAATTTCTTTGGAAATGGCACTACACAGGGACTCTTTTAATCATTTCAAAATATGACTTTCATTATAATAGCATGGAGAACTTTTGCCGAGGTATATGTTGATTCAGTGCTTGCTTAGGAATATTCACAAGTTGAATATCGATTACCCACCACCCCTGGTACTGGGCTTCATTATTAAGGCCACTTGGCTTATCACCAAATTTATTGAACAACAAGGAAATAAGGGAATAAATATGGCACTTACCATCGGTGTGTCACCCACAGAATAGCCGCAAGGACTAACAAGCAAGATAACCCCACTGACATCAGAAACAGAACCGAGAACAATAACAAATTCAACAGAAGTAGTACTAGGTGGAGCTCTCCAATATGAGTGCCTTGATCCAGAATTTAATGGAGCAAGCAGTGACAAAATCGGTGCTGAATCTTTTGCTGTTTCAACCTACAGTGGCACCAAGGAATCTAGAATAAACAATCCATATCAAGATAAAAAATTCCAATCAAGCAAACTATGAAATTATTAGAGACATGACTTGCTAGCACACAGATTGCACAAAACAATGCAAGAGCTTTTCCTTGTAATAGGTTTTTAGCTTCTCAAGGCATCCTACAACACCTTACCTCAAAGATTATTAGCATATGGAACCTGCTCAGGGTTCCCAAAAATGTCTCAATTGAAAATCAAACCAGACAAGGATTCTCATGGATAAGTGGGATGAATGTTCTGGGCATATATCACAAGAACAAATACTAAAACATATTTCTAAAAATTTTAATCAAGAAAAGAAATTTAAAAGGAAAACATAACATGATGAGAACTGAATACAAACCAAGAACATACCTAGTGCAAAAAGCTAGCAAATGGAAATTCAGCAAGTAATTCCTGTCCACCACATAATTGGTGAAGGACTTCAGCAGCTTGCACGTTATTGGAAGACTGAATCCTTTCAGAAAGACTATCCTTTAAGCAGGATCCAACAACCTCATTCAAAGCATTGTATGCTGCGTTGTCTGCACAGGAACTTCTTCGCAAGCTAATCAAGACCCTAACATAGTCCAACATCAATGCATCAAGCACAATCTCATGGCAGCAGTGTTTACAGATAACGCCATCCAGTGTTAGCGAACGACTGGTAGATACATCAACTTGGCTTCCATAGCTTGATCCACTCTGACTTGAGAAGCCATTGTAGTTGGTCACATCCCTTGATTTATAATTTGAAAACAGTAGAGCTCCTCTTCCTGCACAACAAACTTTGCAAACTTTTCTTTCACATTGAGAACACAACAAAGGGGATTGTGAAGCTCCAACAGATGTTGCAGTTGAGGAAGCAAGAGCAGGCACCTTAGTTTCTGCACGAACCTTGCACCCGCCACCAGAACAACTCTCTCTGATTCTAGTAATATTCCAGAAGTCTAAAACACTATCATCACTATTCTCAAGGCCAATTGCACCAACAATTTTGTCTTCTAGGGAAGTTTGGCCAAGTAATGCAAGAGTGGTTGCTACTCGACAGTCTTCCCATGTAAGATTCATTAAGCAATACATTTGGATTTATAGAGGCAGGATCAGTTCCAATTGACAATAAAGCTCTATCCCTTTCAGCTGCAGAAAGATTCAGCTGCAGACGTTCAATTTCAAGTTTCATTGCTTCCATGAAGTCTAGTTTCTTTTCCTGAAAATTTGCCCAGAATCTGTCAATCTTACGCTTGTGAGGTTGAATTTAATACATGAACACCTTTCCATCGATCAATCATAAAATGTGAGAATACAAGCCAAAACAATCAATTCATCCTTTACATATATATAGTGTCATGGATGATCAAAAACCAAGTAGCACCATATTGAATGGCATGGAGACAGCAAATAATTCAACCAAGGGAAGTACAAATAAATACCAACACAATATGTCAGTAGTGTCAAACCATAATAACAGGACACTGATTAATAAGTTATACATTTAGCAGAGCAAAATTTGTTGAACTTCTAGAATTTACTCCTTTAAAAAGATGAAGTTGCTAAGATGTAGAGCTGCAAAAAACACAAGAGAGCAGTACTATACCTCGCGTGGCCCTGCGAGGGATTTTAGACAGCTTATGTACTGCTGGGCACCACTAGCTAGAGAACAGCCATCCTGTGTTGAAGATCTTTTATAAGTTTCCACACCATGATCTTCAACTATAGGCTGGTCCAAGAAATCAAGCAAATCAGCCCCTCCAGATGCAACATTTCTTGTCACTGGCTCAGAAAGAGGATCAGAGAACGGCTCAGAAAGAGGGTTAGAGAACGGCTCAGAAAGAGGATCAGAAAATGTGTCCCCTCCAGACAACAGGTCAACCCAAGGATTGGAAGCAGCTTCTGTTTGCATTGATGTTGACACATTTTCATTGGAAAACGGAACTGTATTTGTAACTGAATTCGACAAAAATGGATCGGTTTCCCCCTGAAACTTTTTGCCAAGCTCAATTAATCTAGCACCAGGGCCTTCATTATTGAATACCCCCCTCCATGGAAGAGAAACTCCAAGAATCTCTATCTGTAATAATATTAACAATTATGTTGTCACCAGCAGCAGTTACAGCAAACCCACTCCACAAAGCTAATGGTCTAAAATACTAATTTAAGAATAAAGTGCGTAGATACATCAATTAACATTTTATGAAAATATTTTCTACCTCACCAAGAGTCATGGAGCTTGTTCCAGAAATAGCAGGATAAAAGGTAACTGCCACAAAACAAGAAAGAAAATCCAATTCTCCCTCTAATTCTTCAAAATCATACAACAGTGGAAGGGTTGGTGCATCTTGATCATGAAGTCATGCACCAGCTCCAGTAATAGCCATATCCTCAGCACTAACTGATCCTGGTAAAGGTATCAAAAGGTTTGTCCCATTTCCACAACAAAGTCCTAGGATTACTAGAAGTTGTATGTCGTGTCCATTGTAAATTTTCTTGAAAAGTCTGACGAGAAAACTAATACTAGGGTCAGGACACCCTGAAACAAGTCTTCTCCTATCTAACCTAATAAAAATTAGATGGAAGAAAAAGTTATGTCTGTAAGTGACTTAATTCACCAAGAATCAATTTCTGCAACTTCAAGGTATAAAAGAAGCTATGGGCACTGTTCATCAGAATCGCTAATTAGTGGGAGTGTATCTAGTTTAACTATTACTTCTAAACACCTCTTTTCATTTCTTTTTTTTTCTTTATCTTTTCTTTTTAAATGTATTCTACACCTCATTTTTGTCACATATTTATAATCCGAAGACATACTAACAAAACTTGAAGGACTCAGCTAAATGGATCCTTGAATTTATCACGCTAAGTCCATGGGTATTCAGAATTTATGTACAAAAGATATACCTAAAAGTTCAAGCTGGATGTTAATCTACCAACACAGCTCAGGACCAGGCACAGAATAGCACAAGAAGTAGACAAGCACAGGTTAAGCAAAATTATTTGGAAAGGCACGTGTTAAGCATGAAGCACACCAGGGACATTTAGAAACAGCTCAAAAAGGACACAGGTCATTCTTTTTCTAACTCATCTCTGCCTGCCATTTTACAATCAATCCGAATTATATAAATTTAACCCCCATCTTTACAGTAATGTGCAATCCATTTAATCCTAGAATGACATGATAGATTGTGGGCACTTGTATCAACTCCATAAATCCATTCTACTACTCACAGCCCACGCTACTCCCAACCCATGTGACAATGAACTTCAACTTATTGCTATAGATCTGACTAAATAATATGAACAGTCAGCTCATTTCGTTTATTGCAACCTACCAAACAGCATTAATTTGAATCGTCACAGCAGATAAGATAAAGGCTAATGAAACAATTTGTTTATCTTAGCTGTGTTTGACAAAGTTTACTATGTTCACACCACCACGTGTCTCAATGATTTTGTCTACTATATTCACACTGCCATGCATCTCAATGATTTATCCCACTGTTGGGATAAAACTATCTCTTCTAAGTCAAATGAGATTTACCAACAAAGAGCATATTATACAAAATTAAAAATAAAAAATAAAAAATTTGTAAGCAAGACGTACAATAGAACCAATACAAACCTCCAAAATCAGTTTAAGCCTATCTAAGTGGCATCCTGTTCTCACATCAACCGTTGCTGGATATGTTGGATCAACTACTCAACGAAGCCCTCAGGGTTCAAAATGAGGTAAACATAAACACCCTATTCATTGTCTACTAACTTGAACAATGCAGAAAGATTATTGCAGAATCCCTATTATCATTTTCCTTAAACTATTATTGACCGTTAGTAAAGACTGTCTAAATGAGAATTAAATCGAAATGAAAACAAATAATAGTCAATGCCAACATTCAGGCCAAATCAGAATGAGCAAGGAATTGAGTATGGTAGAGTCTCTCTCTCTCTCTCTCTCTCTCTTTTTGGGTCCTCTTTCTTTTCTAAATT
This sequence comes from Citrus sinensis, assembly GCF_022201045.2. Classification (NCBI taxonomy): domain Eukaryota; kingdom Viridiplantae; phylum Streptophyta; class Magnoliopsida; order Sapindales; family Rutaceae; genus Citrus; species Citrus sinensis. The sequence goes on along the minus strand of NC_068558.1, from coordinate 34,522,222 downwards.
AAACTGAAATATTAGAGAAAAAAATATGCAATAAAGAATTAAGCGAAAATTGAAACGATAACGTTTCACCACAACTCACCAGGTGATTCCATGAGCTCGCGAAAGCTTGAATTGATACAAAACGACGAATTTCACGATCCAGTTACCTGGTCAAACACAAATAAGATTATAAACATTGAGAATCTATGGATTCGTAGCAGAGTTTGACTTTCGAGATCTAAAGTCGAAAGCAAAAAAATTTTAAATCCAAGAGCATTACTTAATTTCTCTTACGACTGCGACAAAATTGATTCAATCACTTAAACTGAAAGGAAGACACAAAAAATTGAAGTGAAACGACGCGAGAAAACGAGAGAGATAGAGAAGAGATTCGAGATTTGCCGAATTAATCGTCAAGTGAACTGACCTGACCGGAGACTTGTAACAGGAGGGAACGAAATGCGGGAAATTCAAGAAGGATGCGCTAAAACGGCGAAGAAAGACGACAATTGGAGTGAGATTTGTGATCGGATGCATGCGAGTATAGAGAACAACGGTGATGTACCAATTAGTCGTCAGGTCAGAATCGACTTGATCGAAGGTTATATGAGAAGATGTCAATAAGTTACCAAACTTGGATGAGAATCGACTTTCATTAGTCTAAAATTCATGGGAAATTTACAAAAATAGCCAAACAAATTAGGCATTTTTCAACTTTAACCCCTCAAACTTTTTTCTATCGTAACTAGCCAAACACCCTATTTTTAGACTACATTACCCTCATCATTTTCATCAAATTTACAAAGGCATGCCACTTTCCCTTATCAATTCCAGCACTTCCACCACTTTTCCCTTTTCAACTTAACAAATTTCATCACTCAACAAACTCCATTACTCTCAATAAATTAGCAAATTTCATCAAACAAGTATTACATAATTGAAGATATAATTATCAATTGGAAAGCTTCTTAAGGTTAGTTTATACTCTTACCATAACCTAAACTTTTAATCTATTGATTTTATCATTTGAGTTCGAAATTGATGTGAGTTTTTATTGCAAATGTTGTTATTTTTCATTAACAAAACAATGTGACTTGTTAAAGTAGTTAGTTTGAGTTGAGAAATGAAAATCAATCATTGAAACCCCTGAAAAATCGAGTAAAACAGAAGCCCAGAATAAGTGAGACAGGCACCTGTCTCACATAAATCTACTGGTTTTATGTGAGACAGGCACCTGTCTCACTTGCCTGTCTCACCAAAATATGTGCGACAGGCAAGTGGGATAGGCGTGTGAGACAGGCGCCTGTCTCACTTGTTACCACTGGTTTTATGTGAGACAGGCAAGTGAGACAGGCGCATGTCTCACTTGTTACCACTGGTTTTATGTGAGACAGGCAAGTGGGACAGGCGCCTGTCTCACTTGTTACCACTGGTTTTATGTGAGACAGGCAAGTGGGACAGGCGCCTGTCTCACATAAATTTGCTGGTTTTATGTGAGACAGGCACATGTCCCACTGCCTGTCTCACTAAATTTAAGTTATTTTCCGAAAGTAATAACTTGGGCTACATGTGTCCGTTTTAGGCGTATAATATATCATTTCGAAGCTTACGATGAGACGAAGTAAATAAAAAATTGTATACTTCATATCATCCACATAAATGTACTGCATATTCATTTTTACTAGGTTTTGTAGCGTGAAATCTTATCTCTTTTGTTTTTTTTTTAGGTTTAATGGATTCCGTTGTACTTCAATTATGTTATGACGGTTGGTGGGAGACATTAGCGGATGGCCGTACGGAGTACGTGAATGCGAAGAATACAACATTTTTAGTTCGGAAAGATTGTACGTTTGAGCAATTTATGGCAAGGGTGTATGAAGTTTTACAGATAAATCCTATTGAATATAGTTTGTCGATGAAGACAACTTTGAGATCTAGTAACACAATGTATCGTGCATGTTCACTACCTATGGATATATTTAATGATGAAATGGTTAATGTTGTGCTGCACATGGCCTCTGATGTGGTCAATTATGGATGCATCCCTATATTTGTCACCACACATCCTCGAGTTCCGGCCGAAAATCCTGAGCCACTTGTGGAAAATGAAAATTCGTTTAGAGCAAACGAGTTTGTCCCTGATATTGAGGAAGAGGTGTTACCACAACAAATGTCGTTCCAACAACATTACTCACCAGTCAACGAAAACAATGACACTATTGATGATAATGGCATTACGATAGCGGATGTTGAAAATAATGTGTTACCATTAGGGACATCGTTAGGGCAACATTACTCTCCATTTCAAAATAATGAGTTCCGCAGTTATGATGATCCTGGTTATAACACCAACAACACAGAAGCTGATAATGTGCAAGGCATGAACTCTAATACTGAAGTTGATGATAGGGACACTGGTCATTCCGATATTCCTATCAATAATGAGGATGAGCATCAGTATGATATTCCTGTTAACAATAGAGAGAATCGACCTATTCCTCCGATGGCCCGTTCGAGGAGGAGGACAACAGTTGATCCCCTGGTGAGTATTGCTCCAGTTTTGCCTTCAAACTTGGTTGCTCCAGACTTAGTTAGAAGCTGTAATTCTGCCGACATTGGTGTGGGAAAGTTGTTCGTTGAGAAGAATGAGTTAATACTGGAATTGCGCAAAGTGGCCTTGCGGGAAAAGTTTGATTTCAAGATTGCACGGTCCACAACGACACGCTTTGAGGCTCATTGTTCTTCGGAATCATGTAATTGGCGTCTTCGCGCAACAAGAGGTTCGGATGAGCATAATGTTCCTTGGGTAGTGAGAAGAGTTGACAATGTTCATACATGCTCTAATGAGGTTTTGCCTAGTGGCCTCCGCCAAGTTAGGAGTCGGGTTGTTGGCCATCTTATTGCGGATAAATTTATTCAGGATAAACGGATATACACGCCGAATGACATTAGAACAGACATGCAGCAAGAATACGGGGTCCAGTTAACATATCAGCAAGCATATCGGGCTAAAGAAGTCGGTCTTGAAATAGTACGAGGGAACCCTGCAGAGTCATACAACTTACTTCCCAAATACTCTCACGTTTTGACCAAAGCGAATGAGGGCACAGTGACACACCTCCAGCGGGATGGAGATGATAATTTCTTATACTACTTTGTTGCGCTTGGATCTTCCATTAAGGGCTTCACACAGTACATAAGGCCTGTGATCGCTGTAGATGGCACTCATTTGAAGGGGCTATATCGTGGAAGCATGTTTGTAGCAACATGTTTGGATGGTAATAATCAACTGTATCCGTTAGTTATTGGGGTCATGGATTCAGAAAACAATGATGCTTGGGAATGGTTTATGACGAAGTTACACGGAGTGATTGGCGATAGGCCAGAGTTAGTATTTATCTCTGATCGATGCACTGCCATCAAGCGAGCCGTTTTAAAAGCATTTCACACTGCTAGTCATGGAGTTTGTTTTTACCATGTCAAAGGCAACATTAAGTCTAAATTCAGGATGTCCAAAGCTATTTGGGATCAATTCGAGCCAGCTTTTATTAATGCAGCAAAGGCATATGGACACGAAGAATTTAAAAGACAACTTTATGGGTTGTGGATGCTCCACTCGGCCGCGGCTGATTACTTAGAGAATAATGTGGGCACGTGTAATTGGGCAAGGTCCGAATTTGAAGGTAGGAGATACAGCATACTTACCACCAACATTGCAGAAAGCGTGAATTCTTTAATGAGGGAATCGCGAAAATTTCCTATTACTCATCTTGTTGATCACTTTAGAAAAACATTACAGCAATGGTTTTATGATAGGAAAATTGTCGCTGAATCGATGAGCACTCGTCTAACGACGTGGGCAGATGAGATAGTCGGCGAAAGGAGAATTTTGGCCGAAAGAATGACCGTTCGGCCAGTGTCTCAGTATCGATTTCATGTTTTGGGTGGTGGTATGAAGGAAGGGATAGTTGACATTCATGAAAGAACTTGCTCCTGTAGAGTATTCCAACTCGATCAGCTTGTTTGTGCGCATGCAATTGCTGCTTGTCTGATCGTCCGTGTGGATTACATAAGTCTTTGCTCTGATTATTACTCTAAAGATTCATTGGTCATGGCATATGCAGAACCAGTAGAACCGGTTGGGGACATGACAGATTGGGACATTCCAGAAGAAATCCAGGAAATCAGAGTTAACCCACCGATCGAAGCACCACCACCTGGTCGTCGTCCAGAGTTAAGAATTCCTTCTATCGGTGAGGATGTTAACCGACGAACTGTGAGATGTGGTCGATGCAACCAACCAGGTCATAACCGTAAGAGATGTAAAAATCCCATTGTGTCAAATCCAAACTGACTGTGTCGTTGTAACTAATTATGGATTATGAACTCTTATTATAATTTATATTACAATTATATGTAATGAGGTATATTATGTTATGTTCATTTGCATAATGAGTACTAAAGTTGATCAATAATTACTTATAGCTAAATATATGAATATATCAAAAGTTTATATCTATTAGAAAAATAATCTACATCCATACATCAAGTCTTAATACAATACAACGACTTACAAGGCAATATCGCCCGTGAATATATCTACAGCAATTTTCTTCCTGAAGTAATGCCCGTGGCTACTATCAAAATCAAGTTTTAGCCCGAACATCAAATACATTGTAAACATCAACATAAATACACCGCAATCACCACTTCCAGGTGATTGTTGGGGCACATCCTTAACAATTCTTACTTTCCAAGGGTCGGCACTCTGCAGCTCAGATCGAAGGTTGTATAATCCAACATCTTGAAGCCATTGAGGGAAGACGACCTGAAGAGGTTTGAATTTACGCAAATATGTTTTGTCCTCGCGAAAGGTAACCAACGAGTCGTAAATCCGCATCCTCCTCGCGCGAAGGTCCGCTCGAGCTAGTACCCAATGATCGCCGCCCAAATTCACAGGGATGAATATCTACATAAATAAATTGGTAAATTAGTATATTTTATACACAATTACCATAAGATTGAGTGACAATTCTTACCATATCGACATCCGTAAACGGTTTGGACATGAGATCTTCCCGCCCATCTATATAGCTGCTCAAGTTGTTGCCATATTGTAATGAATTGACATCACAACTACCATTGTTCCATAATTGCTTTAGAAACACCTATTACACGATGAGTAGAAAATTAATAACATTTCGAGATATTTAAAACATCGAAATTATAATTAATGATTATAAAATTTGAAAACATGCCCAAAAGTATATATCTGTATGCGTGACGCGTTGTGGTAGTGCATTTGGAAACCGCCGTTGCTTCTCGCTGATCAAGCGGTAATACGTGTGAATATGCTGTAAAGGGATTATACCAAGTTAATTTATATCAATATCCATGCCAGCAGAAATATTATTGTGTATTGTAATGTACTGACCATTAAACACGCTTACCTCGTCACCAAGCCACCCCATCGAAGCATTGCCCATGAGTATTTCAAAGAAATTTCGAGACTGTTGGACGGGCCGATCCACGAAAATGTTGCCGGCAAACCACTGATCAAACTCCTCACATAGTCTTGAGTCTTCTAGTCCCCTAAGCGGATTCATATCCACACTCGATCTTTCATCAATTTCATAGTCCGTAATGTTGAGTGCGGGTAGAGCCCTGACATTCCTAACTCTCTTGAAAGGAGGAATGAAGTAAGGACTGCCAAATATATACGACGGTCGGTACGGACACCCAAACTTACTAACGCCGGGAGGTGCCTCCGTGAATATCTGTACACTGTCATCACATATGTCCCCATGTAGACTGTACAAGGACATAGGGGTGTGCTCGTCGTCATTACCAGCATCAGTATGCGTACCATAGCCAGCATCAACGTTCGGACTATAGCAATCTGGGGCCTGTTGTTTCGAGGAGATGAACATATTAACATAAGTTCGGGTTTGAAATCATAATAACATAACGAAAACATACGAAACTTGCTCATCGAGGGTGCGGGGCCAAACGGAGAATCACCGTACGCGCCCTTTGAAGCACCCGCGCCAAACGAAGCCATAAACCACATGACCGTTGCTCTATATTGTTGTGCTTCTCTGCGTTCCGCCATAAGTTCTGACCTCAGTTCGTTAATGGAACTGTGTCCAGTCTGAAGTTCCGACCTCAACTCGTGAATGGAAGACTCTATTTTATCCAGTCGTCCAACGAAATAATCATTGCGGAACTTAGTCCTTGCCTACAATTTATGCAAATAAGAAAGTAATGACAAAATGTCGGATCGGTATATGTGCATTGTAAATGTTCAGGACGACAGAAGTTACCTCTGGCTCATTTCTGTCATCTGAATCATGTGCGGATTCATAATGGTCGTCGGCAGCACCGGCATCCTCAACAGGACTCTGCTCCAGTCCTATTGGGCTCGTGGGGTCAGGATCCACCTCGTTTGGCCTTGTACTGGATGGCGCATTGATTGAAGGCTGGTGCTGCACCAAGTAAAACAGAAAACAATAAATACCTAAAAAACAAACATATAAATGACTTTGCATCCGGTTTTCAATGATACTATAGATGATACCCACATTACGGACCCAACTTGGCAAATATGGCACGTAATCCTCGACGCTCTTCCAATAATTTGTGGCTCTCTCCTTTGCATCCGGTTTCAGGGTTTGGAAAATGGTGCCATCCTGTCGTAAAGATTACCAAATTTCCAATTAGTATAACCATATATTATGTAATACTTATATACAGACATACATATAAATGACTTACAAGACGCTCGTTCAGGTATGAATACACTTCGCCGAAGTTAATATTTGAAGAAGCCACAGGCTTCCATCGCACGATCCGAGCACCCTTCCTCTTAATTTTCTCTACCCACTCTAATGGTAGTCCTTCGATCGCTTCAAAAATCCATGCCTTCAACAAGGAAAGATATGAAGTAAAAAAACGTGTCATTAAATATTTATTATAACAAAACTAAGTTATAAAAAAAACTTCTTCACTCACATGCACTGCCGACGTAAAGCCGTAAAAGTTGTATTTCTCAATTCTATGCAATGGATTTTCTGCGCTTGCCTTCTTAAATTTTTTACTTTGCCGTTCAATACATTATCAATGCTTTTATATATTGTTTCCCATGACAAACGACCCCACGGAATACTTCGAAAATGATTTATGTCATCTACCTCATTAAGTAAATTGAAATTGATTTGACAATGATCCTTTCTTCCGTGTAGCACTCTATCAGCAAAGTAAAACATGGCAATTTTTAGCGCATCGGTGTCATTCATAGTCTTGAAGCGTAAGTTCATAAATATTTCCTCGAACTGGCCAAGATTTATATCGCGAATCCTGCCTCCAAAGTACTTATTAAGTAACCTATGATTTGTTTTATGCTTCGTCAGGAATACTTTTTCGTCATAGCAAAGTCCCGCTACTAGGCACCACTCTCCAATCGATAGCCGTATCAAATGGTCGCCAACTTGAAACCATAACTCATCTTTGTCATTTCCATCGCCATGTGACACTTGCCGAAGCAATATATTGTGCACAATCACGCCACTGAACGGATAGCTCCAGCACTGTAGGAAATGCCCAAATATATCGTCTTTGAATAGCTTCAACTGTTGCCTTGTTAATTTTTCCCGGATGGCATTAACAACGACATCTAATTTGCACATACTCGTGATACGCCCAGGGAAGTGATCAACATAAGGTATTTTCATCATTCCTGGTTCTTTAATCGGTCCGGGTGGGTTATGCAATGCTAATTTTGATTTGCCCATTTATCTGGTACAAGTTAAAAGTATCACACATTAAAAAATTATGAACAAAAGAAAAAAAAATTAAGGCAGCACTGCGCACTGCCTCTTGGTGAGACAAGCTCGGGCGAGGGAAGCCAAGCGCGCAAGCTGCTTGCCTGCACGCAACTCGCGCGCAAGCTGCTTGCCTGCACGCAACTCGCGCGCAAGCTGCTTGCCTGCACGCAACTCGCGCGCGCTTGGCTTCCATCGCGCGAGCCTAGCGCAACTCGCTCGCGCGAGCCCGCGCCCTCGCGCGCGAGATGGGCGCAACGTGCACACCTCGCGTGCGATGTCGCACCTGTCGCACACGAGATGCGCGCGGCGTGCGCACCTCGCGCGCGCGAGATGGGCGTGCCGCGCGCATCTCGCGTGCGACATGCCCATCTCGCGCGCGCGAGGTGCGCATGTCGCGCCCATCTTGCTTGCGACATGCGCATGTCGCGCGCGGCGTTCGCACCTCGCGCGCGTGAGATGCGCCTGTCGCACACGAGATGAGCACATTGCGCCCATCTCGCGCGCGAGCGCGCAGCCGCACGTGAGCGAGTTGCGCTAGGCTCGCGCGAGGGAAGCCAAGCGCGCGCGAGTTGCGTGCAGGCAAGCAGCTCGCGCGCTTGGCATCCCTCGCGCGAGCCTGTCGCACCAAGAGGTAGCACCTCTTGGTGCGACGGGCACCAACTGTCGCACCAAGAGATGCTGCCTCTTGGTGCGACAGGCTCGCGCGAGGGAAGCCAAGCGCGCGAGCTGCTTGCCTGCACGCAACTCGCGCGCGCTTGGCTTCCCTCGCGCGAGCCTAGCGCAACTCGCTCGCGCGAGGCCGCGCCCTCGCGCGCGAGATGGGCGCACGCCACGCGCATCTCGCGTGCGACGCAGTGCCTGTCGCACACGAGCTGCGCGTGGCGTGCGCACCTCGCGCGCGCGCGATGTGCATGCCGCGCGCATCTCTCGTGCTACATGCCTATCTCGCGCGCGCGAGGTGCGCGTGTCGCGCCCATCTTGCGTGCGACATGCGCATGTCGCACGCGGCGTTCGCACCTCGCGCGCGCAACATGCGCCTGTCGCACGCGAGATGCGCGCGCGAGATGGGCGTGCCGCGCGCATCTCGCGTGCAACATGCCCATCTCGCGCGCGCGAGGTGCGCGTGTCGCGCCCATCTTGCGTGCGACATGCGCATGTCGCGCGCGGCGTTCGCACCTCGCGTGCGCGAGATGCGCCTGTCGCACGCGAGATGCGCGCTGCATGCCCATCTCGCGCGCGCGAGGTGCGCACGCCACGCGCATCTCGCGTGCGACGCAGCGCGAGTTGGCTTCCCCCCTTTCTCTTCTCTTCCCTTTCCCACATGCATCTCACCCACCACCGCCATTAAAACACCACCAACAACAACAACATCCCAAACAACGACAACAACCCAAACAACAACAACATCCCAAACAACAACAGCAACAACAACAACAAGAAAAACGGCAATAACAACTCACCTAGGGTTTTCAATTTTTTTCTTTGATTTTGGAGATCTCCGAAGATTTTCAACGTGATTTAGCTTCTTTCAAGTGCCAACAACTTCCTTCGCTGCCGATGTACGCTGCCGCCGACAATCTATAGAACTTCCGGTGATGAGATTTTGGTGAGAGGGGAAGGAATTTGCTTGAGGGAAACATGAGAATGAGGAGGGTAATTTCGTCCAAAATGTGGTGATTTGGCTAATGTTGAAAGAAAAAAATTTGAGGGGTTAAAGTTGAAAAATGCCTTCTTTTTTTGGCTTGTTTTGTAAATTTCCCAAAATTCATTTGAAATTGTTTTAAGCTTAATTGTGTGGATGTAAAAATTTTTGTTTTTATCTTAGGTTCGGTTAGTATACCTTTTCAAATATAATATATTTAAATAGAATTTTTATTATTAGATTTTTTACCAAAAAAAAAGTTGTTACTTAATTGTCAATTAGAGTTTTTATTAGAAATTGTGAAATTATTTTAATAGGTAAGTTATTTAAAGTTATGTTATGAAGAAATGAAATAAGATTATGAAATAAAAAAAAGATATTTTAGATATTTTAGATATTTTAATATTTTTTAAAAATTTTAAACAATTATTCGCAAAAACCTAAAATTTTAGTTTTTCCTAGTAGGAGCAAAATAGTTTATTTAATTTTGAAAAGCTCTACTAAAAAAAACAACAAAAAATTTGAAAAGAACTCATGAGATTAAATAAGAACTTATGAGATTAAATAAACACTTATGGTCATTAGATAAGTACACTAAAGTGATTATTAATAAATGCTCGTTTAATTTTATGTGTTCTTATTAAAATTTTTGTAGTTATTTGATTTTTTTTAGCATAACTTTTAAAGATTAAATAAGATATTTTGTCTCTACAATTAAAAGCTAAAAATTTGAGTTTCTGAAAGTAGAGATTCAAAATTTTTTTCTTAAATATTAAAATATCTAAAATATATTTTACTTTTATAACTTTATTTAATTCTTTTTATAATGTAATTTTAAAAAATATGTTTATTTAAATAAAATTATAATTTTTAATAAAAACTCTTATTGGCAACCAAATAAATAAAATTTGTTTGATAAAAACTCTATTGGGGAAACTTTACTCAAATAATCAATGTTTGAAAAACTACATCAAATGAAGCCTTATTAAAATGTGGGTTCTAAATAAACAATCCTAAACATTTATAACCTTTGTTGTTGATTATAATGAATATATGAATGACATTTATAATTTGAATTAGGATTGAGGATTGTGTTAAGTTTTTGTTGAAACTTATCAATGATTAATATTTATTTTTTATTGTTTTTGCTTAATAATCATTAATTCAGTGTTTCATAAAAAACTCATTTCAATACTGAATTCTTATCAATTATATTTTTCGTTGAATTATTTCTTAAATCAATTATTTATTCAGGTTCTTGTGCCATGTTAGCCCATCAAACTCTCGTGTCGTATTCGGGGCTCATGCACTAATTAATTTAGTTAAGAAATTAGAATTGGCACCATTATTTCTTTCACTTATTTTGACTGATATTTATATCTTGAAATTTGTCATGCCTATAAGTTGTTAAAAAAATTATGTTTTTGATGTATTTTAAAAAAAATTAAGAACTAAATTATGTCATGGATATTAATATTTGATGTATTGTTTTAAAAAATTATTAATTAAATACACATGCACACTCTATAAAACTCGAATCTAAAGACTCAGGTCTTGAAAAGGATACCACCATAACCAGCAGAGTTAGGCTTTAGTCCAAAAAGTTATGTTATGTTTACCTCCAAATTATTGAAAGAAAATCTTTCTCACAAGATTAGAGACTATATTGAGACTTAAAAAATTCAAAATCCCCCTATTGTCTATTTTGAGACGCTATACAAATTGTAAGCAAGAAACAACATTAGTGATGAGATAGAATTATCCACAAGGAATAGGCATGTTAAAAAAATAATAAACAATATTTAAAATTTTTGTACTTATACGTAAATTTTAGGGATCTAAATGTAAATTTTGTTTTTAAAATTTATAATAACTACAAACGTAGGCTTTTTCATGCATAAATATCTTTTAACTTCTTATTGAAAAATGTGTTTGCACTCGTTCGTACATATAATTCATTGTTTTGCACATTTTAATGTATACAATAATTTGTTTTACATTTTCATTGTCGATACACTCCATTATGTACTCTAAATCAATTTTATAAACAATCAAAGAGCTCATGGAATCACATTGAGGTTTGTTGCTCAAAACAAGGGTGGCAAACCAAATTCAACCTAATCCAATTTAGACGAGTTGAATGAATTATTACGGCTTGATTGGATCAATTTTTTCAAATTTGTTAATAATTGGATTGGATTGGATTAGTAAACATATAAATAATAATAATAATAATAACAACAACAACAATAATATGTTCATCCTTAATTGCTAAACCCTAAATGGCTAAACTGCTAACCTAATTTTTAACCTCTTTTTATTATTTTATAAAAGAGATTATTTAAACGTGGCACTTTAGACTCCAATATCAAAATTAAAATCACACTCTTAATTCTCAACAAAAATATGGTATTTCATTCATTCATTCTTGGATATTGTATTTCTAACTTATAATATTTATTTAATATGCATGTTTTGGATATGGGACATTAGAACTAACTATTAGAAATTCTTTTTATTTTCAAGTAACATATAGTTTTTATGCCTTTTTTATTTATTTAATTTTTAATTTTGATTTTTAACCAGATCAACGCAACCTAATAACTTACTAATCGCATTGGTTTGGGTAAAACATGTTTATTTAGTGAGTAGACCTTTTAACACTATTAAAAATACTTATGAAACCCCATTTATTTGCATTTATAATTTTATCCCGAATGAGATTAATGAGTGAAATTAAAACAAAATATCATTTCAAACCATTTACCTTTAACGCCTACAAAAAATCAAGAACACTTCTTCTTCTTCTCCATTTTTCCTTTTTTCAAGAGACCGGAAGTCTTCTAAAATACACTTTCAATCTCTAATCAATATCAAAACTAACTAAAAATTAAATAATTGTCATTAAAAATACAAAATAATTGAATAAAATGATAGTTAGAAGTATGAAAAATTGTGAATCAGTAGAGAGAGAAAAGTACAGAGAAATATGTTGAGAAATAAAAGAATCATCTTTTGATTTCTTTTATTGGTTCTTTTTTGGAATTAAAATAAGTATTTTGAACCCACTGAATTTCTCTCTCCATCTTTGTTTTTAATTAAGAATTTTATTATTTGAATAATTTTTGAAAAAATATTTAATTAACTTTTTCTTCTCTGTATCTTCTCAATTTCACAATTTTCCTTCAATTCATTCAAATATATTTTTTTACCTACAAAAAATTAATATAACTAACTAAAATGAACAAAACCCATCATTTAAAAATGAACATTGATATATTTTTATCAGTTATAAAAATTAACAAATATCAAGAAATTAATTTTCACCAAACACAAAATTTTATGGATATCAAAAAAAATTCTTACATATAGAAAACATGAAATAGAGATCATAATATGCTAAGAAAAGACAAAAATAAATTCAAAAATAGTGAAATTAAATGTTTAGTTTATAAAATGTTAGAGTAGAGAGAGAATATTCAATTGTAAGATAGAAAGAAAAAGAGATTTATGAAGGGTAATTTTTAAAATTCTGAAATTTTAAATATTATGAATGATTTTTTTTTAATAGGTGCAGGGAAGAATTGAGTGGGTTCATAAATAATTGGTTTAATGTCAAATTATTGGTTTATTAATAAAATTTATAAAAAAATACGACTTCAAAAAGATCAAAGATGAAAAAAATGAAAAGCTTATCCTTAATAACAATTTTATTAAATACTCGAGGCGTAGATGCTAGTATCCAAAAACATGACAAATTTTAGACAAAATCCGAAATATCAAATATGTCCCCACAGAAACAAAACGAGAGGACGAGGCAAAAGAGATGGAGCTAACGGCTTTGACAAGCCACACGATTCTCCTTTTTGTCATTACTTAAATAACTTGATATTTTATCCATACGAGCCTCTCAAAACATTCCGAATGCCCATTCCCAGCTTTGTATTAGTGATTTGTCAAGTAAGCACTCCTCTGAAATGCTATATATGTTTAGCTCATTTTTTTTTTGATAATTTTGCAGTTACTAACGGCTGAATTTCAAGATACACAGTTCAAGATTTGATCTCTTTGTCATGAAATCAAATGGGGTTGTGTAATTTAGTTTATTTATCTTAAATTTTGGATGTCTCTTGCATCAGAGATTGAATTTCAAATGGTTTTTGGGTTTAATTTAGCCCATTTTCACACAAATTTTGCTAAGACTATATCTTTTATTGCATGCTGATTTTATGTTGGTGAACTCAATTGGGGAATAGATACTATTATGATGCATTCATATGTCCTTAGTTATTTTTGTCTAAGCTTAAACAAAGGTGTCTTTTTTTTGTTTTCCTGGGAATATTTGTTTGTTGTTTTTCGAAATGCATCAAGTTTATCATAATTTTTCTAATTCATTGAAGTAGGTCTGTGTAGCTTATCTATATTCCTATACTAATTTTCTGAAGAGGTGTTTTTGTTGCGTCTTATTTTATTTGATGTTTTAGTTTGATCACAATCTTTCAAAATTGTACTGGCACTAAAGCTTCAGTTTCAAGAACCCACTTGAGGGGATAAAAGTTTGAGTTTCTTGTTGTGATTTGGGATGGACGGTGTTGAATTTGGCGTATTATTATCTCAATAAGTTGTATAAAATTCAAGTCGGTACAATTCATTATTTACCAAGTCCATCACAATTTGGCAGAGAAGGTAGAATCTTAATAAATGCACACATAAAAAAAATAAAATTGTACAATCAGAATTGAAATGACAAATTATAATTATCTTCTTTTGATCCTAATTGGAAGATTTGCCTTCTGACATTTTAAATTTTGATTAGATTTCTTGTAACTATCTTTGCTGTGGAATTTAAACAGATATGAGAATTTGCTGAGTTTCTTGAACGTGTGTTAAAATGACAATTCTGCCAGTTTGTTCAGCCACATCAAGCTGTTCCCATTCATTGGTGAGATATGAGATGACACTTCCTATGTTGGTTATTTTCTTTTTGAGTTGCTTCCAGGCTCTTGCATTAATAAAATTAGGCAATGAACGAACAAATTATGATGGTTTCATACTAACCTAATTTGTTTGAGATCACTAGATGATTGTCTTTAGTTAAAATTTTTTGCTTATCTCAATGTTAGAGAAAAAAAAGAGAATTTCATTAAGTGAACTCGGGTATCTTTCGTTTCATGTGATAAGTATTGATAATTCTTCAGTTGGACTCATAATTATGACATGGTTCTTTCTGCAAAATGTTTCATGTATATTCAAGAAATTGTAATTTTTTCTTATCAGATAAAAAATTGTTGGTTACTTGCTGAGATATTGCTAATCTGGTATGCACCTTATTCCTCAGTCAGCATTGTTCTTTATTTTGCAAAAATCAATCCACATAGATGTTGTAGGTCATTGTTGCATGATTGATATATCATACTCCATGGACTAGGATTTTCTTAACCAAGAGTTCGGGTAAAATACACAAGTGGTTTAGAGGAGTCATAGAACCTGCAATTTGTGCACTTGAACTACCCTACATTACAAAGATGACATTTTCACTCAGTAAGGACTTTGAATCGAAATGTACAAAAAATGATGGGAATCTTGCAATACATGCCCTGAAATCTCTTACTTTTTTGTTGCCTTGGGAATCTTGCGTTTAAACATTGATTGCATTTGCATTTTTCAATTAGCAGCCATCATTCCATGGAGGTTTGCAATCCTTTTCCCCATTCAGGAAGGACTTTGAATTGAAGTGTAATGTGGAAGATGGTATTGATTTGGGCTTGAAAAATGGAACTCATCTCCAGAGAGTTTGCTTTAAAACACAAGCTACAAAGTCCTTGTACTCTAGTTTTGTTGAAAACAGTAAATCAGTCTCCATAGATTTCATTAATTCCTGTACAAATGAATTAGACGACATTAGTTGCAAACCATCTAATGCATGGAGTTATTCTGTTGAAGCGGCAAATGAGATGAACCCTATGGGAAGTGGGGAGCTGAAATATATAGAAGATTCTAGTGTACCTGCTGTGGAAGAAGGACTTGTGGATTTTGCAGACCGAATGACTGAAAATGCAGACAAGTTGATGGCACCTGTGGAACCCAAAACCACATTAGCTATTGAATTAACACCTGAGAATCCCACCACAACATTTGATTCTCTGGATATGGATAACAGTTCAATATCCAATATCAAAAGCAGTTTTGATGATTTTTTAGCTGGCGTAAATGAGTCCTTCAGTTCTTCCATGATTAAAGGAGAAAATGCTGTGAAAAGCTCACTTGACACAATTACTTCATCACTAACATTTATAAAGAAAAGTACTTCAGAAGCAGTTGATAATGTTGTTAGTAGGGTGTTTTCTTCTATTGATCAAACAGGAGGATCTGCCGGCAGCAAGTTGACAAATTTTTCAACTGACTTGAAGGAAGCCTCAAGTAAAGCAACTGTTGCTGCTGTTGATGTCTTGAGGAATACAATTGTTGCATTGGAAGAATCTATGACAAATGGGGCTTCTTTTGTTGTTTACTATTATGGCACCACTAAGGAATCACTTCCTCCAGAGATAAGGGATGCTCTTAATTTATATGAAGACAGAGCAGTAAAACTCTGGAGGCCTGTTGGGTCAGCTTTACAACAGGTACTGTTAGAATTTGGATACAAATCAGTTTCATTGCTTCATGATATCTGATGATTTAGTAAGATTCTATAGTGAGATTATTTTCATTGAAAGCATAATTCGGAAATCTCCATTATGATACACCAAAATATTTGTTTCCTTGGTTCTTGGTCAGACATTTTCTTTGTTGTTGCATCACTTCCATTAAGATTTTCTAAC
This sequence comes from Citrus sinensis, assembly GCF_022201045.2. Classification (NCBI taxonomy): domain Eukaryota; kingdom Viridiplantae; phylum Streptophyta; class Magnoliopsida; order Sapindales; family Rutaceae; genus Citrus; species Citrus sinensis. The sequence goes on along the minus strand of NC_068558.1, from coordinate 34,505,957 downwards.
AGTAACTGATTGTAAACACGTTGAGCTTGCATTGCCTGTGAGCACTAAATTTCAGTACTGTGTAAGCAGGTTTCTGTTGCCATTGAGGGGTTGGAAAGAAGCCTTGGCTTTGATCCAAATGATCCTATTGTTCCATTTGTTGTTTTCTTGGGTACATCAGCTACTTTGTGGTATGAATATCCTTTTGTTCTGAAGAATGAATTTTGTTACCATTCATGTTAGAAAACAAATTAGCGAATTACTTATCGCATGGGAAACGTAATGTTCTATCAGATTTGTGCAGGATCTTTTATTGGTGGTGGACATATGGTGGTTACTCTGGAGATTTATCTTCTAAGTCGACTTTGGAACTTTTGAGAGGGAAGGAGAATGCTGTACTGATTGATGTCCGGCATGAGGCAAGAGATTGTAAATCTTTCTGGCCATTTATTTGGTTAAATCAGACATGTTAAGTTCTGGTGCTCCCATAAGAAGGCTAAAACAATTATCCTACTGCTTTCATTCCAGTTTTACTTAGAACCTCTACTGTTTTTAAAGTTGTTTTTGGGTTATTAAAAGAAAGGGGTTCTCTTTTGGGTTCAAATGTATGATTGATTAGTGATAATGTTTTCACTCCAAAGTTAAACCTACATTTTTGTTTCCTGCTCAATTTTATCAAATTTTGCTTGATGTTGGGAATTGAATCTTCTGAAGGATCTAAGAGAAAGAGATGGAATTCCTGATCTTCGACGAGGAGCACGATTTCGCTACGCAAGTGTATATTTGCCTGAGGTTGGTTTAAGCATGTATATAGTGTAATTTCTTTTGTGAATTTATTATAGGGAAGGCAATCAAAATGCCCATTGCCTCTATTTGATGGAAATTGCTAAGTAATGTTTTGGAGAAAGAAAAAGAGGGTGGTGTATATGTGGAGCTTACGGTTTCATTCTAATTTTCGTTGTTTATATTTAGGTTGGTGGATCAGTAAAGAAATTGTTAAGAGGTGGCAGAGAGCTTGATGACACCTTAACAGCTGCCGTTATTCGTAATTTGAAAATTGTTCAGGTATGGTAGCTTTAAACTCTTAGAATGCTTATTTCTGTATAGCTCCCAATTTTTCAAATAGAAAGCTTTCTATTCTCAAAAAATAAAAATCAACTTTCTGCAAAAATGCTAAACAACTTTTTACTTGACTCTCCAAATTCTGTTCTTGTGTGCTAATGGCTACTAAGAAGAAGTCATGAAGCTTTACCCTGTCTCCCTGTCTTGCTTAACACATGATTTGTATACCTTACCACTCTTTACATTTTTAACAACCCATAGGAGCATATGACTTGCAAATGGTAAATATATTACATCATTCAATAAAATTGTGTAGCATAAATGATGCACAAACCAAAATGGTCGGTTTCGTAGTTTGGTCATACCCATTGAGCATCCAATTTCAAGTTGTTCAATAAAGCTGTACTATTGAGATTGTACTAAGAGAACAAACATTTAATTGTCTGTAGGAATGCAGTTTATGGATTAGATAGCTACAATTAGAGCTGGAATGTGATGTTTGGTGTGTATCACAGATGGTAGCGATCCCTTTGATTCAGTGATTTGATGAAAAGTAAAGATACAATATATATTTTGTAGTGTAAGTAATGTGGTCCTGTCTTATTTATGTATATATGCTTGTGCTGCCTTCGAGTTTTTCTAGAATTTATGATGGGCTGTTCTTATTTGCAATAATATCCCCTATATCATGCACTTTTTGTTGTTTCTTAATGGTATGTGGAAATGATGTCTCAGAATATACTTTTTGTACTATCTGTAGGACAGGTCCAAGGTCATAGTTATGGATGCTGATGGTACTCGTTCGAAAGGCATTGCAAGATCTCTGAGAAAACTTGGGGTTATGGTAAGTATCACTAGGACTCTCCAATGCTTCTTTGCAATACTTGATTATGAAATTAAGATGGAATCAAAATTGGAAGAAGAAAGTATATATATCTGACCCAAAATTCAAATCCCATTGTTCACTGTATAATTTATCTCATGTGTTGGGGAACCGGAAGGCAGCATTAGCTAAAAATATATTGCCAGAATCATCATAGATAGATCTAAAAATCATCTACTAATTGTTGTGTTGTTTCACATGATAGAGACCATTCCTGGTCCAAGGTGGCTTTCAGTCTTGGGTGAAAGAGGGTCTACGGATAAAGGAGCTAAAATCTGAGACTGCATTAACCATACTCAACGAGGTATTCACAACAGGGTTACTGTTATTCTCTGAACTTCTAAACTTTCAGTAGTATAAGATTTTATTCTGGCTGAACTTGTTTCTTTGTCTTCTCTTTCCGAAAAATAGATCAAACTTTTTAGCTGCCTATTAATGCATAGTTGGATCGTTTCAGGATGCTGAGGCAATCTTAGAAGATATCAATCCTTCTCCGGTGCAATTTCTTGGGTTTGGTGTGGTAAGGTTACTTTCGTGTGGATATTCAATTGCATACGTGATTTCTTCACAGTAATTGTTTATCATGCTGAATCCATTTTGTACACCTCTAAAGCTATCTTTGTTTGACTTGTCATAACTGGAGGCATGGATTAAAAGCAATTCTTCTAGTTCTATCTAAGCTAAGAGCTGCATAGAATTGCATTGAGAAGTGTTGGAACCCATTATGACGAAGAGAGTTCGGCCACATAGATAAATTTCATCATCTATCTGTACATTTTATCTGCAGTTTAAGAAAATATATTAAAACATTCCTTAATTGGTCTTTGCTTCTTAACTATTTCCTGAATATCTACTACATTAATTTTTTTTCAGTCTCTAAATACTGGTTAATGGTTCAGATGCAGTCTCAAGTACATAATATGAATGTTAAGGCTTTTCATGTGATCTAAGGTGCATCTTTCGCTAATAACTGCTTTTATTTATGGCCAGGGCTGTTTTGCAGTATTATATGTGCTATTAGGTGCGTATATTTCTTTGTTCAGATATGTCAATTTTATTCATAATTGGAATGCAATATGATTCATTGGGATATGTCCTTAGTGAACTTTGGTTTGTACAAATTTACTAGTTCGGTATACATTGTTGAACTGCTTTTGAAGTTCAGGTCATAAAAAATGTAACATATGACCCTTTGCAATTTGACTTTTTTATCATTAGAGCTTGTGCTTGTTGAACAATGAAAAGCTTATACTCAATGGGATTGATTTCTGGTGAAAAGAAACATGGATGTTGACATGCATCTGCTGGCAACTAACTCCGGAAACATTTCCCTCCAATTCTTTAAGGAAATTATGGATGCTTGTTGAAGGAGCCTGCATGCAGGAGCCTAGTTAAGAGTAGACTCATAACTAAGGCACTAATGCCTGTATGCTTCTACCTTGAATAGTTGGCTAAGACAATCTGGCTGTGTATTTGTTGGGTAGGTGATACATAGAGGTTGGAGGTTATACATGTAGACTAACTTTTGGGATGGAGGGTTGGATGGGATAAATTATTGTTTAGGTGGTATCCTAGTGTATTTTCATTTTCATTCTCTTTTGTGGGTGTCAGTCTATTCCCTTTTGGTTGGATGGCCTGCTATTTAGTGGCAAAAGACAAAACGCCCTTAGTATCTGTTTAGTATTAAGGTGCTGTGGTTTAAAATCCATGGCTTTTGTAATTAAAAAAAAGAAAAAGAAAAAGCTGTAGTTATGAAATAAAAGTTGATAGTGTGTGGTAAATATGAATTTTAATAATAATTTTTGATAAAAAATAATGAAGATATTATAGGTTTTCATTGTATAAGTGTATGCTAAAAATCAACTTAGCTGTCAAATTATAGCAACTGGTGTTTACCAAACACTTTTAGTGCGTACATCAAAAGCTATAGCTGCTAACTACAATACCAAACAGGGTTTAAATTGGGCTCTTTTTATATCTAGTGACTATTACCAGAACGAAAACAAAGGTAAACTTTTTCTAGGATTACTCACCGAAACTACTGAATTGTGGATTGTTTTGGTAGCATCTATCAAATGGAAAGGTTAAGGTTCTGAAATTCAAGTGCAAACTGGTCTTGGCCCATGATAGATAGCATTCTATGATGTCTATGATTGAGGGCACATGCTACGACACAGACGCCTGAGGTGAAAGACAAAGGTTAGGGGTGGGCAGGGAAGAGGAGTGGGTGTTCGTTTTAGGATTTACTGTGCCTTAGAAGGCCCAGTTTAATTCCAATGTTGGATAGTTACATCTTGAGACTTTGTTGGGAGCAACCTGTAACATTGTTCTGCTGTGGCCTGACATTAGCTTTGGATTGTCTTGGCATGTAATCATAGCATATCTGTTTCATGGGATGTTTATTGAGATCTTGTTTTAGATTAATGGCCTCTGTATAGACAACTGTCCTTTAAATCTATTTCCTTTTTCTATAAAAATATAATGTCCCATGCTTTGTGCTAACTGCATGTAAATAACTGGACTCAGAGTGGGAGAAGACGTTACAATTTATTGCTGTTATTGGCCTTGGTCAGGTACTCATATTCTTCTCTAGTTTAAGTGCTCCTGTAAAGTTGTTTCATTTACTATATTGAATTTTAATACTGGTATAGATTAAGTAAATGATGAAATGATGAGTGTGTGCGTACATGCTCCTTTTCCTTTGCAATTCAGTTTCAAATATACAATCCGGTCCTAGAGGTTAACTGGTTGGGATTTTGTGGTAAAAGATTGAGAATGATATGATGATTTTCAGTTGTCTGATTTTGCTAGTTGCTTCTGACAAGAAGATGGCTTTTTTGGTCTATTCTTTGGTCCTTTTTCTATTTAAAAAAAAATTATTAATGCCTCTGGATTTTTTGCAATAAATGTTATGACATCATGATGTTACATTGATTTTGGAACAGAGAGTTTATATAATATAGTCCATCTACTGGCCGTCATGCACTGGTGCAGATTTCTTTATTAAATGAAACTGAAAATTTCTTATATGTTTTATGTATTTGGGTATTGCAAATTATACTGATTCTGTGGCTGGGTTGCTGTAATTCTACCAGACTATTTATCGGCGGGTGGCTTCATACAATGATGCTGAAGATTTTAAGCAAGATGTGAGGTAAAGTCTTCTTAAGGTTATATGAAATCTAGAAAACAGAGTCATCATTAAATATTTTATTCCAATTTTGATCTGCACATTAAATATATATATTGAAAATAATTAGGTTTTGGAAAAATAAAGGTTCAAATGATTATAAACTCCTAACATGGATCACTTGTTCTTCTCAAACTACCACAACGTGATTAGTTTATTCTTTATAAATTGTCTTGTGGTTTCCTATCATCCAGATGCTATAATAATGTTTTAATCAAACGCCAAATCTTAGTGAATATAGATGTTCATTGTGTATAATGTTATGAAGGGTGTAGTGTGTAGATTGAATGCTTGTTAGACATGAACACCCAGAGTTAGCATTTTAATTGCACTGCCAGCTGAAAATAATAAGGTGATTTAAAACCACTGGGTGTTGCACCGAATATACATATGGACACCAATTTCTAAAACCAATATTGGGCATCATGATAGGCATTTCATAGGAATGTTTGATATGTCAAATTGGACTGGATTAGATTGGACTAGATTAGATTGGATTGAATTAGATAGGATTATGTATAGTATTGTCTTGTTTTGTGTTTCGTATAGTTTGGGATAAGATTGAATTATAATTATAATTTTTTATTCAAATATAAAAAAAGTAGTTATTATATATTAATTTAACCATTAATTTAGTAAAATAGTTCATATGAAAAAAGATTAAATATCTAAATAATATAAATTTTAAACTATTAAAAATATATAGCATTTTACTATTGACTAAAATATAATCTTAAAATTATGAATTTTATTTAAAATAAATTTTTTATTTTATAATAGATATAATTTATAAAAGAATTTTTTATTTTTTAATTAGGATTTTTATTATAAAATTAATTTGTCTCATTATTATAATTAAATAATTTATGCTTTAGTATAAAATAATGTAACAAATATATATCTATAATTTTATTTAACAAAAATACTTGTCTTAACTTATCACATGAAGGCCATGGGATAAGTTTTGGCTCCAATTGGGGATTGAATGATGGGTTACAATTAACTCTCTCTGATTATCCTATCCTAACATTCACTAAACATGGAATTTGACAATAAATAGTTCAATTTAATACTATTTGGTTGCATTATTAAAACTTGAGATGGATTATTTTTTTATCCAGTCCTATGTTTGGTGCATGTGAGAATAGAATGAAATGAGATAATTAATTGTGATCCTGAAACCCACCATTTAGTTTCAACCAAAACTTATCCCATGGGCATGGGAGATGTTAGGATAAATATTTTCGTTAATTCAATTGTACATTATTTAGTTATTACATTAATTTTTAATTATAAAATAAATTTTTTGATTCTTAAAGAATAAGAGAAATTTTAAATATTATTGTATAATAGAATATTAACAAAAATAAAATTTCTTTTTATAAATAAAATTCATAATTTTGATATTATATGTTAGTTAATAATATTATAAAATATATTTTTAATTGTATAATCGACTATATATATGTGTGTGCTTGTTGTATTATTGACCAATGAACAAAAGAGCTTATTTAAGCTATTATAATGTATTTGATTGAAGTACTTTTCTCCATTTTGAAGTTTTCTTTTATTTATTTTATTATTTCTTTCCCTTCGTCCAAGTTTTATTCCTTGGGTTTTAGTGGAATAACCAGGATTTATCCCTCTGGGTTTTATTAGCAAGGTTTTAACGAGGTAATACTGAGCACCTCCAATAATGTAATAGAAGTGGCGTGTCTAAGGGGTAATGTTGTACATTGATAATTACGACCCGACCTCTTTTGACGTTATAAACATATAGGTCCTTGACAGTCAAGATATGAAAATTGATATTTTAATATACACACACATATGAGGGTTAGGATTGGAAAATACTGTTTAAAGTCAGGTTTCTCCTCCTCTGCCTCCTCTTCTATTCTCTCTCTTCATTACCTTAGCCCTTATGTGTGTGTGTGTGTTAAAACATCAAGGAATTTAAATGATTTTTTTTTATCGTGACTTTTCTGTTTATAATATCAAAGTGGTAGGGCCATAATTATGAATTTATAACACTCCCCCTTTGATTTATCCAACACAGAAGGACTAGGGTTGATGTGGTTTTCCATCCCTTGCCTCCTCATCTCTTCTTTCTCTCTTCATTCTCTTTTATGTTTTCATCAGCTATTTTATTTACTAATTGGAGGAGGAGCAAGAGGGACGGTTTGTTGGGCGATTGCGTGTGGGTTGCTTTTGAGTCTTAAATGAAAGTTCACTAATATTTCGATGTGGATATGGTGAAAGTTTACCAGATTTACAACATTTATAAATTAAATCAAGTATCTCTTTCATGTTTTAAATATCCCAAGTATGTCTTCATTGTTTTCCCTAGGTGGAATGGATCATTTTAGATAAAATTTTAGTTAGAAGAGATATTATAATTCTAATCAGAGGAAAAGTCTACAAATGATATCTATATATAAAAAAACATGTTATTGTGGTGATAACGTTTTGTAAATCTGTACAAAAATTAGAATCATTGATAAGCTGAAATTCAAGTCGGAGTGTTGTAACTATGGTGAGCTTTCACCATGTCCCACGTTGAGATGTTGGTGAACTATCATTAAAGATGATGGTTACCTTTGTTTTATGCAACTAAATGGTGAAGTTCAAGGCAAAGTGTTGTAAATATGGTGAACTTTCAGCATATTCCACATCGAAAATGTTAATGAACTTTCATCGAAGATTTAAAGGCATTTAATGTTTAATAATTTGAAAATTTTTATAATATTATAAATAGAAATATATTTTGATATTTCATTAGTTTTCATTTAACTAATTTAATTAAATTCATGGTTGAATAAATATACAATAATTATTTTTTATTTTTTATTATTTTAATAAAATAATTGAATTTATAATACAAACCTATACTATGCTACACTGAACATATGACAACACATCACTAAATTTAATCTATTCCAATTTAATCTAGTGCAATCATATCATGTCCTATTTTAATCCTTACCGACATACCAAATGCGCCCTGGTGTATTATCTGATAATAGTACATTCAAAATTGAAATTTAAATTGACATGAAGCTTGGTTGTATAGTGTAGTTGATAAGAACAGGATTTTTTAAGTTTCCAATCTGTTAACTGATGAATTAGCTGTGGTTTCTGTGTTATGTTCTCTGAAGGCTGTTGCTAGCTCCTGTTAGAATTGGTGCTCGGGCATTTTCATGGGCTGCTGGGAAATTAGAAACAAATCGACCTGGTCTACCGACATCACCCTCATCTGTAGATGTCCAAAACCGGGTGTTGCAGGCTGCTGCCAAGCATGAATCTCAACCAGCTGATACTGAAGGAATCCAAGATCCATCCTCTGAATCAGTGGCTTCAATGAATGAGAATGTCGATCTCTCTGAAGCGTAGAGGTTAAAGATTTTTCTTGTGCAGTATGATGCCTCAATTTTAGCCTCTCATTATTCTTGCTGTTAATTGCATGGCAGATTCCGAGAAACTTTTTCTGATACTGACCTTTATGTAAACCTGGAGAACCATTTTTGTGCATTCCACCAGACAAATAAAGCTTAGTTCTTCTATTTCATCTGATTAAATGAAGAGACTTATGTACATATCCATATCAGTTACTGCATTAAATTTTTTGTGAGCCTTCTGTAGTTGCAACCACATTGGTGCTTTTCCAGAAAGAAGTAGCTTAGTTCATTTATATTCAACAATGTAACAAACAGTTAATCTACTCACAATCACCAATGTAAAAGCTACAATACATTTCTGGAACTCAGCACATTTTGCAAAATGGAGACATTGCTTTGATGACACTACTTTCTAACTCATCTATACTGTAAAACATAATCTGAGTAGGAAAAGAAGAGTAAGATATATCCTTCACATGCAGAAGCCAGGCAACAATGACAATCTGCCGCATTGACCCCCCTATCTGTAAATCCAAAATGAGCTGTCTTTTAATACTCTTGAGATTTTTTTCCGGTGTTAGGTAATCTAAACTGTGATGGTGAATTCTCTAAGTGACAGTTGATGTATATTTACATATTACTTCCATGTAAAATGTTTGAGCTTACTCTGATCATTCAAGAGGATTTTCTCCTTTCTCCAAGAATCTCTTTGGCTGTGTGGAAATAAAAATGGTTCATTCCTTCTCCGCAATTACCACAAATACATCCTGTAGTGACCACCTCCGTTTCTCACTTTTCAAAGGTGGATTTATGACAGCTCGCTCAGCATTAGCTGAACGGTAGCCAATAACTATCTCTCTTCTTTGTCGGGCTCGTAATATTACTTCAAGGAAACTCAACTCCTCACCTTTACGAAGGTAAAGATCAGCTTGTCTTATGTGCAATTCATTTCCCTGTTAGAACAAAAAAGATTCATTAACTAGGCTAAAAAAGACAAGCAAGATCTTATCTTTCCAAATGACCAATCATAAGTAAGCTGTTAGACACAGTTGGGTACGAATTGAGGGGTGTCAATTCAAGTACCTCTTCGGCAAATAGCTCTTCTAATACATCATTTATCTGTCGATCCTCTGCAACCATAGCCAAAGCCATGCTGACAAG